>NC_064408.1:62033750-62337500 GCF_023375975.1 Astyanax mexicanus
AGAAAACTACAGTCAAGAAATACTATGGTTCATGATCGATTAGCTTACTGGTAAACAAAAAACAACAATTATTTTTACAGTTTATTATTTGCAGTAAAGCTCCCTTAAAGTGGGAACTGCAATGATGAATTTAAATAAACATATTGAATATCTATAAACTTCTAAGCTCTTTCGTTAAAGTGACTTTTTAATGCATTTTTCAGGCTAAATTCACATTATTAACCTTGCTAATCAATTCAGACTTTTAAAAAATAAATCTGTCTGAAATAGTCTGTCTCTTATGAATGTTGCATTAATTGTTTTGCCTTGCTGCCAGTGCAGTTTTAGCAGTGATATATATTTTTTAGATACCAGCATTTATAGACTCTCAAAATATCAAGTTTGTCAGACACAAACAGCTTAAGTAAGTAAGTAAGTAAGCTTTATTTATAAAGCACTCTTTACACAGCTTCCTCTGCCCAAGGTGCTGTACACAAAATGTCTAATGACTACACACAAATACATACAACCAAAACACAGGTAAAAGAAATTACTTAAATAACATATTAAAATAAGTATCCCAACATAAATCAGAAATCAAATAAATAAAAAGTGCTTAAATACAAATAAACTAAACTAAAATGCACAAGAATAAATATAGGATAAATCGACCTCTCAATTACCACAGTAACTCACTAATCGAATGCAAGTTTGTATAAGTGAGTCTTTGAACCTGATTTAAAAACCGAAACAGAGGTAGCTTGGCGATGATGGGTGGCAGACTACTCCAAAGTCTTGGGGCATACACTGAAATTGCACGATCATCTTTGATTTTCAAACGAATCCTAGGAATGACCAACAAATTCTGTGATGATGATCTCAGAGAGCGCTGTGAGACTGAGAAGGTAAGCAAATCTGCGTTAGAAGAGGATGCCAGACCATTTAATGCTTTAAAACAACTTAAAACACTTTAAACTGTAAGCTTAGTGTTGATCTGTAATAATATTCTACTTTGCTTATAAATTCTCTAATATATACTGCTGCTGCATTAAACAATAATTTAGATGTGCAGTTTGTACAATGCTAATGGTCAGTATAAGCTCCACTTAATCATTCATTACATTAGTTAAAGCAAACTTTGAACCCTAAACATATTTTGGCTGATAAATTACTGCTTATTCACTGCTAATACAAAGCCCAGAAGATTAAGAGCAGTGTTTAATAATGGTCGAACGGTAAGAAAAGCATAATGCTAGTGGATTCTTGCAGGCAGGCTCTTGCAGATATGTTTTGGCGTGCAGCACACGTTCCCCCAGCAACAAAATGACGGTTGTTATATGATTAGAGATGCTTCGAGCAACACTTGCCCATCTCCCATACAAGAGTCTCTCTGCCCTGCTCTCGCTCCCTGTTTTTCTTATCTGATCCACTAGTACACAGCAAATTGAGTGTGTATCAATTGAAAATGGCTGGCTTTCTCCCTGCATTATTTCGCCAATGGGCGCTGCTGAATAATTGATGGCTGTAGCGTTGGCGTTGGTGAGTTTGCTGCTCGTATAAGCCACCTCTAATTTCAAATTTCTGCCTTTAAGCTGGGGTATTTATCTGCATTCTCCTCCGAACTGTGCAGATGTGCGAAAGAACATGTTGGCCCAGCAACACTACAGGGAATTCAGTCCCATCTGGGAAATACAGTTCAGTCTTTGTCAAGCACGTGCGTTTGAGTAAGCGTGTGTTTTTTATCGATGGACCTACGTCTGTGCACAGTTTACAGGCTGGCTTCCATTGGACCGTCCTTCACGTTTCATTTTTATCCGTTTCAATAAGAACACACAATCTGGTGCTGATGCAGAACAGACCCTTAAGATAACTCATTAAAACCACTGAAAAATAAAGTAAGTGAGAGTTGGGAGTTTGAAAGTTTAGGGATAGTAACTGCTGAGGTTTTATGCTGTCCTAAAACTATTCTTCTAATGCTGCTTGTTTGCCCTGTAGCATGGTGGCTAACGGAGAAATGCTGGAAAAAAACTATGAGCATATTTTAGTTACAGAAAACCTATAGACATGTACTCAAACATTACTCTCAAAACACAAATTAACAGCTTAAAATGACTAAAAATAGTTTACAGCTGCATGAAAGATGGATGATGAAAGTAAAGGACATGTGATGTTTAGAAAGGAGCACTTCATATCACGTTGCCATGTGCCATGAGGTTAATAAAGTGCAAATATAATATCTCAAATGTATAGTACAATTGTGCAATACACAATGTCACTATACTTATTTTTATTAGGTGCAAAGAATCTCATGGACGTAGCTTGTATTTCACATTAGCAGTTAACAGCAAAAATTTCTGGTGCATCACATTAATGAAACTGTGCGGCCTTATTTATTCAGATATGAAAAAAGGACCAGTTATGACCTGACCTTTTTTTTTTTTTTTTTTTTTTTAGCATAATCTTGTATACACTTAATTGATGCAGTATTTTAAGTGTTTCATGCACTGACCTGAGTTCAGGTTTGCAGTTCACTGGAACTATTTTACAATTATATCTGACCCCACAATGTGTTTTGGAGATTTGAGAAATTGTCCAGAAGTACCAATATTATCCAACTTTCACTCCAACACACACAGACACTAATAAATGCACAAAGATCAAGCCACAGAACAGTATGCACTCTTTTCTAAACTAAATAAAATAGGTGCCAACGAGATGAAACATGTGCATCTAAAAGCAGCAAAGCATGAATGTACATAGAGGTCTTTTAAAGACAAGTGGTAGCTGGTCATCGGTCGAAGAAAAGGTCATAAAGCATTTAAGGGTGCTTCCACACCTGCCTTGTTTGGTCCGGACTTTCTGAATTTTCTGTTTGGTCCGAACCAAAGTAGCAGGTGTGAAAGGGGCCTCGAACCACTGTCCGGACCAAAGGACCAGATTTTGGTCCGACCAAGAGAGGTGGTCTCGGTCCGGATCTTCTGAACCATGGTTCGGTTCGCCTGCAGTGTGAAAGCGCTTTTCTAGATGGTTCGAACTTTCGGACCAATTACAGGAAGCTGAGCCTCAACAACGGCAGCGAAAGAAGAAAAATAACCGGAAAAGCAAGAAAAATGAGCCGTGGAAGCACGTAGGGTGAGGAGGAGATGAAATGTTTCATTGAAATTTGGTGCGATGAACATGTGAAAAGTGCCTGAAGTTGCTGCTGCTGGTATAAAAACCACAATAGTAGCACTACTATGGAGACAAAACGAATGTTTATTTATTTTATCCTTATCCTGGAAAGGCTTCCCGCCAAATGAACCACCCGCTGAATTGTCAACATGCCAACGTCAGACGCATGTCCTTCTAAATCAATCATCGTCTAGTTAAGAAAAACGCATCAATATGTAAATGATGATGAAAGGATGTAGGAGTATCACACAAAGGTCTTTGGTGCGCTCCCTAAACTGCAGTGTGAAAACAAAAATAAGCAGAGCAAATATATACAATGTAGCAAACACATGAACCACGGTCTGGACTTTCAGGTGTAAATGCACCCTTAGTCTCCTGGTAGAACTTTCATACACTGGAGTTTTAATATCTCTTCATCCTCTCCATTTATGGTGTAGACAGACAATAACCATCTTAAGAAGATTCTATAATGTGGTGGAGTTTTAAGCTTTTTTTGCCACCTAAATGACGGAGTCAACAAGCCCGGCAGGTGCTCATTTGAGTTTGCCTGTGCTTGTCTCTCAAGTCGTGAAGTATGTATGTCCTTGATTGCTGGCACCAACAGAGAACCAGTAAATGGTTGCTTCATTAAACCTGACACCAGACCAGTATCCTCACTGTTTTATTTCCTTTCTGTTGGGGTGGTAACACTGAGAAATGGTATGCACAGCAAAAGGGTTCAATTTAAATGCCCTATTCAAGTCCTAAACACAAAGATGCATATAAGACAGAGAGAGAGAGAGAGAGAGAGAGAGAGAGAGAGAGAGAGAGAGAGATTCCTCTGTGAATAAGAAGCGGGACGAACCCTATTTCACACTACATGAGATGTGACCTTTTAGAAATAGCATTGTCTAAAATGTGTCCCATATCTCTCTGTCACACATATACACACACACACACACATAGAATAACAATGAACACACATACAATGACGATACCAAGCAGACCCTCTACATCTAATGTCCTACACACTGAACTTCCACCCATCAGCATATCAGTACGCACTACATTAGTCTTTCTGCAATAGCCACATTACCCTTTACCATCCAAATATTCCTGCTGTTAACATTCACAAAAGTAATGATAATGTGTGGGACTGTATGTGTGTGTGTGGTGTGTATTTAGGAGCATGTAGTATTATACATTAACCACATATTCATGTTATGAGATTTTACATTAAAAACTTTATAAAAGCCTCAGTGCACCACCAGCAGTATCAGTCTTTCATTTTATTAGAAAGAATAGCTGCCACTATGATCGGGAGTTCGCTGGTTTGAATCCCGATCATGCAGCTTGCCATTGGCTGCCGAAGCCCTGAGAGAGCACAATTGGCCTTGCTCTCTCCGGGTGGCTAGATGGTGCTCTCTCCTTACATCACTCCAAAGGGTGATGTCGATCAGCACAAGGTGTCTGTGAGCTGATGTATCGGAATCGAGACGCTGTGCTTTCCTCAGAGCGCGCTGTGATGTTACTCTGCAATGCTGCATCAGCAGCAGTTTCAAAAGAGGCGGAGTCTGACTTCAGATGTATCGGAGGAGGCATGTGCTAGTCTTCACCCTCCTGGTGTTGTGGCATCACTAGTGATGGGGGGGGGGGGGGGGGGGGGGTAAATAGCTGAGTATCAGATGAGTGGCTGAGTGCAAGGTTTCTAAAGTAGATTATAGTGCTACATTGGAGCACTTCTGAGATCTTCTGGGTGTTTGTTATAGTAGTACACTATGTAACAAAGGAGCTAAAAGCCTCAATCTAAGCTTGAGCTTGAATAGGATCTATGATATAGGACCTAAGATCTACAGGGCTTATTTTCTTTAAGCAGATCACACACGAACTTGGGACCTAAACCACTAAGAGAGTTAAAGAGCATTAGTAGCACTTTAAAATCTATCCTGTAGCTCACTGAAAGCCACTGTAGTGATTCTAGAACCAGAGTAATGTACTCTTGTTCAAAGTGAACAGTTCTTAAAGTTGAGACACTTTTACAAGAAACAAACTGTAATGGTTACATCAGTGGGATACAGACAACTCCAGAACAACATGTCTTAAATGAATTAAATGTCTTAAATGAATTCTCCTGATATACATTGAATAGTACCTAAAAAAAAGTGCTCTGAAGAAGGAACAGGTGAAAAACTGAATTGTAAACACCCAAGGCTCACTAAATACTGTGTAGAAAAAAGGCCAGCTACTCTGGGATCTTAAAGGGTCCACTGCAAACTGTCATTTTGTTGGAACAAGAGGTTGGTCTATGTAAACTGGAAACACTGTTCACTGTATAGAAGGTATTTGAGAAGGTACAGGTGCATCTCAAAAAAGTTAAAAACTTTCTTTATTTCTTTCATTCCGCTCAAAATGTGAAACTTCTGTATTATATAGATGTATTACACACAATATTATCTACTTTAAGTGTTTAAGTGTATTTTATTGTTGATGATTATGGCTTACAGCCAGTGAAAACCCAAAAATCAGTGTCTCAGAATTTATTTTTTTATATTATATAAGACCAACTGGTACTTTTGGCAGTGTGGACATTGTGCTGCTGGAAAATGAAATCTGCATCTCCATAAAAGTTGTCAGCAGAGGGAAGCATGAAGTGATGTAAGATTTTGTGGGAAAACACTGCACTGACTTTGGACTTGATAATAAAACACAGTGGATCAACACCAGCAGATGACGTGTCTCTCCAAACCATCACTGATTGTGGAAACTTCACACTAGACCTCAAGCAGCTTAAACTGTGCATCTCTCCCTCTTCCTCCAGACTCTGATCTCTTGATTTCCAAATTAAATGCAAAATTTACTGATGATGTTTTGGAGAGATATGTCATCTGCTGGTGTTGATCCACTGTGTTTTATCAGTGGATAGTCCAAATCAGCGCAGTTTTTTTCCCAGAAAAAAAATCTTACAGCATTTCATGCTTTCCTCTATTGACAACTTTTATATATAAGATGGGGATTTCATTTTCCAGCAGGACTTGGCACACTGACCATATTGCCAAAAGTACTAATTGGTCGTATATAATACTCAAAAAAAAAAATATGCTTAAAATAGATCACTGTGTTAATAATACATCTATATAACATATGAGTTTCACTTTTTCTACTGAATTACTCAAACAAAAGTAACTTATCAATGATATTCTACTTTTTTTTTAGCTGCACCTGTATGTATCATATTAGGTTCATGAACCTAATTTTACTAAATGAATAAACATATTCCAATGAAGGTTATTTCATCCACTCATATCACTCTAACAATATGTACTGGAAATATTAATTCACGAATTAGAGAAGAGACAAATGCAATTCATTACAATATTGCGTGTAATCACCGTTAATCCAATAGCCCTAATATAATTATTTAATATGTAACAAAGCAATTAAATTTGTGTTCCTGGAGTGTGCTGTGCTTAACTGTGCACATCCACACAACCAGCACACACACACACACACACATTTATCTCAGCATGGTTTGTGCCACCGCCTGTGAGGAAACTTGCTAACCCATAGTGACAGTCAGAAAGCAACATGGCAAACTCTCCACTAGCTGCTTCAGTACAGGCATCCAACAGCTTTCACTGCTGTGTGATTTTGTGTGCGCGTGTGTGTGTTTGTGTATAAGACCTGTCAATCAGAGCCAACCTGTCACTCCTCATTCTCAGCAGACGTCTTCGGCTGGAGCAGAACACTTCTATCCAGCCCACATTAGAGCAGAGCGTAGTGGAGAACAGCCCTCTATTCCTCTGTGTGTCGAGGCCCAGCCTAATTGCTGTGGAATTCTCTGCTGCTGAGGCAGAGGGAGCAGGACCGGGGAGCATGGTGAGAGCGCTCTTAACACACGGAACCATGCGGAGCAACACTGTGGAGATCCAGCATTCCTGCAGCAATAGGTCAAATACAGAAAGTGGTTTCCTGCGCAGCTGTTTACTTGTGCTGTAAATACAGTAGATTTACACTAGGGCTGGGCGATATGACTAAGGACTCATATCTCGATAATGATTTTTTAACATTCATTTATAATTTGTCTGACCAGAGAAGGATGGGTCCGCCCCTTAAATATTAGCCTTTGCAGTACATGTGATAGTACAGAGTACTACTCCTTCATTGCTCTCTAGGGATTCTATGTTCAAATTTTTGTCTGATTCTCTGTCAAGCTATTACATTTCTGTAAAGTTCCTTTGCGACATCACTTGTAAAAAGGGATACATAATTATATTTAATTTGATTTGATCAATATATTTCAGAGAAATGGTAATATGTAATATATGATTTGATAAAACCATAACAAAGTATACACCTTTATTTGTTGCATCATAACTAGAACATGGAACATATATAAATAGTAAATAACTTACTCTAATTAAGCATCTAATTAAGTTTTAAATTGGATCAGTAAACTACAGTGATTGATGTTTGAGGTAAACTTGTCAAGCTGCTCCTTTAATTATATGTCTATGTTACAGTCATTTTGCATTAATTTTATTCTTCAATTTGTGGCAAAGTAATGGATATTTAATATTTTGTTTTGAATTTGAATTACATTTTTGTAATAATGAATGATGTATTTTTGTAATGTTTAATTATGTTTTTTTTTTTTTTGTGGTGACACACCTGTGGTCTCGTCATAAGGGCAAAGGGTATATTACGTGCAGTAGTTTGCTGAAAGTGTCAGGAAAGGAAGCTTGGGGAAACACTTTTTGACCACACTCTTACTCATTATTTTCATTAAATGCAGTTGTATAGGATTACATACTGAACCAGTTAACTTTTCTTTCATAACTGTGGCCGTGGATAAAAAAATAAATACATTTTAAATGCAACGGAATCGAGAAGTGGGCGTTAATAAAAGCCAGGCCTTAGCGTTTTTATGTCAGAGAAGAAATGGACAAAACAGTCATAATTTAATAATTTGTCATAATTTGCTCACAATTCACAAACTGCAATAGTTCTCACCAAATAATTTAAAGGTATTGGTTTTACACTAGTATTTTTGAGGGGATCTGGAAGCTCTTGATCTGAGGGTTTGTACACATTTGTTTACATCTCACAGGTATTTTTGAGCTTGAAACCAATCCAGAGAATCAATTCCTGGTTCTCCTAAAATCTGTGCTGTGTGTGGGGGGAGGGGGGATTGCGTGATTGGTTCTGGATTTTGTCATGTGACTGCTTCAACCCTAAAATTTTATCTACAAGAACGGTCACTGATTTCTGAATTCTTGCACAGTGTAATAGCTAATTACCACAGAATGCTCTGCAATTTGCACCGTTTAGTATACAAGAAAATTAATAGTGATAAATGTGCACAGAGAAGTGATGTTAGAGGCCGTACAACAGATCTACAGTTTGTTCTTGTAGAAGGTTATTAGCACTACAGGTGATGTTGAAACAGTAATATGACAAAATGAACCAATCACGCAATCCCACACACAATCAAACAAGCAATAATGAGCCCTTGCCCCAAAACGAGACCAGAATTTGTTCTGAGTGAAAAACGTAATAGCAAGAAATAATCTCTGCACTGTTGCCTTGTTTTAGAAATTGGAGTATGAAAAACAGATCTTTTTTTTTTTATGCATTTCTTCTTTAAACCTCTGTACTGAAAATATAGGCCCTGTCATATAATACAACAGCAGCATAAAAAGCATCAAACATTTGTGTTTTCTTATGAACAACCCTAACATGTCAAACATGCATATTAAGACATATGGTTTGTTTATGTTCAAATACTGGTATGGTAATAGTTCAATGGATTGCAGGCTTCAGTCCAAACCTAATAAACCCCATTCAGTTAAACAAGTACTTTCAACGTCAGATTTGGATCAGGAAGGGTAGATTATTCAGTAACACAACAGATCTCAACCGGTCTTTGTCTGGAACCCAGATAATTTCTCATGGTCATAAGGTTCCGACCCGCCTTTACAGAATACAAACCAAACTATTTAAAAAAAAAAAAAAAAAGTTGTAGGCTTTAAAAAGCCATTGAAACATACATATGCATGCAAAGAAAATTTTAGGCCTTTTTTTAAGAAACTGAGGAGGAACATGACAACTACATGTATAAAAGTTACTACAATAAATCAAATATTAAAACTACACAAAATGAATTTGACCACACAATTAGATATTCCACTTCTCTGCATTGAGAGTACATTAGTAAGAAGCTCTCTTTGTCTGTTTTTCCCAATATAAAAGATGAGTACAAAATCAAATGAGCATTAACTATTTGAATTTTTCTTAATATATATATTTATTTTTGTATAAGCTGTCTGCAACCCGCCTAGTACATGTCTGCAACCCACTTTTGTGTCCCGGCCCACCAGTTGAGAATCGTTGGTGAAACGTCCACAAACAAGGAGAATATAAAGGCCCAAGTGCAAGCTGAATCCATGTTTATTACAAGTTTCAAAAATGGAATTAAACAATATAGTGATCAGACAGTGAATACCAAAAATGTTCTACGGTCCAATATCAGGGTAAGCAGGAGAGGAAATGAACTGTCTAGACAAGACAGAGCTTTTCACCAAACAAACTCTTGATACAGGGCTGAATCTAAGTCTGAGGAAAAGGATCTTTTCAGGAGAAGGGTTGGAACCCACTGCTTTAAAGTCTTACACACACACAGAGGCAAACCGATCCCAGCAGACGGGTTCAATCCATACAGTAGTGGTACACTATGTTAGGTAGCTTGTAATCCAGGCTCAGTGCTTTAATCCCTGTCCTTTAGCGCAATATGAAGCCTCTCCCAGGCACCAGACAGCCTGACTGATACTGTATTACTGTGCCAAACTTTCACTACGAGAGAGCGAGAGAGAGAGAGAGAGAGAGAGAGAGAGAGAGAGAGATATTGACAGTGTCTGTACGTCCTTGAAATTGTCTGTTGTCCTTATTGCAACTATTTCCATAGTAACTCATTATGATATTAAACGCAGCTTATTAAAGTAAGTGACTCATTGTGTGCGTGGACAAGCGGAGGTTTATTATTTGATAATGTAATGAATATTCAGGCCTGCAGAGTGACAGAGAGAGGGGCATTTTATCTTTCTCCCACACATATACCATCACAGGTTGTCAAAAGTTTGGGAACAACTTGCCATAGAGTTTATTTCACCCTGCCAATAAGTTTATTATAAAAGCAGCTGTTAACTAATAATAATGTGGGCATATATTTATAGTAGTCATAATTCTGTCCTTGATATGAAGACAAAGTTTTGGATAAATGATGATTTAACACCTTTCTAAAAATAAACGGGCATCCCATCACAGTGTCATTATTCCTAAAATATATTATCAGATATTCATTTGGTTTACCACCATTAAAAAAAATATTTATGCTTCTATAGATCAGTCCTGAATGGCACATTTGCAGCGCTATATTCCTCATGTGACGGTGCCCATGAAGACCACAATGCTGTAGGTTGTCCTCAAGGGTGCTCACAAGCATCCTCTCTTCACCTTTATTAAGATCATAAGGGAGAGCTTTAAAGGGGACTTTTACCTACAATTTCATTTTAACTGCAGCTGTGACAAATATGGGCGTGTGGCTTCCTTCAGAGCTGTGTGAGCATCATGGCAGAGAAGGAATACTCTGTGTTTAAAGCTTTAAAAGGTACATTCCTTGAACATTTATTTAGAGACAGTAGTTTAGTTACCTAAATATCTATTTATAACAATAAAAAATTAAATGAATTGTTCCACCCAAAAGACAATAATTCTTCTGTGCCACTTGAAAACTGATGCTCTTGAGGAGTGGTGCACTTTAGCGCAGAGAATCACAAAGCTCCTCCTTCAGACTTTACTTCAGATGTACAGCTGCCCAATAGGAAGATCCGAAGGCACATTTGTATTTCCTTACAGTGATGTAAATTTAATTCAGTGGTGTTAAACTGGGCTCCCAGGAGCAAAATATACTAATTCTCACATAATTCTGCTTTACCACGTATAGCCTCTTTAAACAGTGCTTTTTTAAAAATGCCTTCTCCAACTTAATCTTATCACTTTCTTATCTTATAACTACAAAACAACTGGGCTCTCAAGTGGATTAGATTCATCATTAACAGATGATTTATCATTAACAGGCACACCGGATTATAAGGAGCATTTTAAGCGACAACAGTAAGGAAGAAGGGTGCTGCCATGTTTTTCTTTTAATGGGAAAGCTGGGGGAAGTAAACAAAACTGTAATAAAAAAAAAAACATATTTTGGGAATAATATTTTTCCGGTTTTATTGTGGTATTATTTTATATAGTTTATTTATTTGTATATGATTTATTTTATATTATATAATTGTTAATTATTTTATAAAACTGAAACAGAGGTTAGAGTGTTAAATGTGTCAGAAGTATGAGAAGGACTGCATGAGAGCAGGTTCATGTCCCGTATCGGCTAGATGAGAGTGATGTGACACTTTGCACTCGGCTGATTAATTCATGTGCTGCTGCTGCACTGTAGAGAGGCGGGTGGAGTAGGGGTTGTTAATAAATCGTGACAGTGGTGGCTGTTTGGAGCTGAAGGTGGAAAGGGAATGTTGAAGAGAAGACACAGTTTAAGGTCAGGTCTCAAGCTCTGATGCTCTGCTCAGCTCTGCTTTTGGTTTAATCAAAACAACGTCAAATTTCAGACGTATTCATGTAAATATTTAATCGTGCTGGAAGTGCTGTAGCTGTTAGAAGATGTGTATATTGTTGCTATTAAAAGATGCACATTAAGGAGATGCTCGGCCTGTGGCCATTAAGTGATGCTTGATTGATATTAGTGTCCCTGAAGTTTGTCAAGACAACATTCCCCAGATCATTACACCTCCTCCACCAGTCTGGACTGTAGACACATAACAGGTTGGGTCTATCAATTCAAGCAGTTGGCATCAGGTTCTGACCCTACCATCTGTGCATGGAACAGGGAAAAGGACCAAGCTCCCTCGCTACTGCTCTTCTTCTGCTCTTCTGCTCCAGAGGAATGAGGGTAGATGCGACTTAGCAGTCAGTGGGGAAATACTGTATTTTTTGCACTATAGGGAGCACTTAAAATACTTTAATTTTCCCCAAAATTGTCAGTTCGCTTTATGTATAAATTATACCAGTCAGGTTGAGAGCAGTAAATCCACTCTACTGAAGTACAGCGTTTTAGTTTAGTTCTACAGTTCTCCAACACAGAGACTCAAGACTGAAGCACTAATAGTATTGCTAGTAGTATGCTTTCCTCATTCAGAGGCGAGTATATCGGACTGCTGCTAAGCCCAGAGAGCACTGCTGGAGCAGCATAAGCATTACCCGCTAATCGCGCTAAGCACTAGTTAGCTCTTTTGCCATTAAGAGCTGAGTATATCAAACTGTAGCTTGCTGCTACACTACTGTAGCATCAGGCTACTCTAGCACTGCTGGAGCAGCATTAGCATTACCCGCTAACCACGCCAAATGCTAGTTAGCTCTTTCGCCGTTCAGAAGTGAGTATTATTGGCCTGTAGCCTGCTGCTAACCCCAGCTAGCACTGCTGGAGCAGCATTAGCATTACCCATGTGGGAGTATATCGGACTGTTTGTTTACCGTGTTATGCTACATGGGATAAACCACAAGCTTATATTACCCTGGCTTACCGGAATACTTAGGGTTCATCAGTGTAGCTCTGTCTGGCTAGCCTTAGAGGAAATCTGGAAATCTTAGCTTACTGTAAATAAACCCAGCACTCATTTGACTGTAAAAAATAATTTATTTATTTTCTTGGTAGTACATGCAGTACAAAGCCACAAAAGCCAGTTGGTTAAAATATTAAAATTCCGCATTTTGAAAGTCATGGTAACCCTGGCTCCTGAGGTATTTGAACACAGCCCATGACAAACATAGAAGGGAGTTCAACCCATCCAGGTAATAGTAACAGTGTTGGTTTAGGCATATTTATGGGCTTTTTTTCTGATTCTGTGTCTGTTTGAGCATAGTCAGGACAAAAACAGCAACTTGTAAACAAGTCTTTGTCTTTATTCCAAAGGTGTACTTTATTCTCCCCTTTTACTTCAGCTCAAAATATGATTGATCTGAAGATCAATAAGTGCCTAGTTGCAGAATAAAAAATGAAAACAAAACTAAATACAATAATATAACACTAAAGAACCCTACCACCGACTAGTATAATAGTGCAAAAGTGGTTGCCAGACTACATCCCAACAAAAGTTCAAGTCTGATGAACTTTTGTGCCAAGTATTCGTGTCTGTTGTCCGTCAAAGAATAGTGTTCCTGAAATTCAATAAAAACAAGTGCGGTTTTGACAGACTGGAGTCCTTGTCCAAATGTTCTCTCTTGTCTTCACCTTTGAGTCCTCCATTCTTTCTCTTTCTCATTCTTTTTCTTCTTAAAATAAGCTTTATGTCTTTCTTTTTTCTAGGTTTAGCAACTGAAAATATTCAGCCAAAAAAAATGGCAAATTAAAAGACCAAATAATTTATACAGTCATGCTTTGCTTTGTTGGTTTCCCCACTAAAATGTTTAAATGTTCAGTGTCCAATTAATATTTTGAAATTGTAGTTTTCCAACTGCCTTTTTTTGTAAAGAGCAAGACAGAATACATTTGGTTATTTAAATTATTCAATGGTGAAAATGTCTGAAAAATTCATTTAAAAAAAATGTTTAGTGTCTGGCCTTCTGTAAAATGTTTAATTTTGTTCACGCTTTCACTCACAGTATCAGTACAAAAAAAAAAATTCAGGAAATAACTTTACCAAGCTTCAGCCATGCCTCCCAGCTGGCCACCATCGTCAATAGACTTTAATTTCAGACTGAATGTTGGTCATGACGTCAGAGGACACAACATTTACCTCAGGATAAAGTCTAATACTGTTATGTGACTGCAGGGCTCTTTTAAACAACTAAACTAACAGGTAAACCTCGTCCCTGTACACCCGTCCTCATATCTCTCTTTTTCTACCTGGACTCGTCCTCTTTCCTCTAGCTCTCCCCTCCTCTGTCCATTTCTCCAGGGTGTGCAGAGCAGGTGATGCAGAGAACTGAACTGGAGTGTTTTGAGGCCACAGCGCTCTGTTACTAAGCAACATGCAACAGAAAAAAAATAAAGCCTGAGTCACTGGCTTTCTCTCTGGCAAAAACTACTGACCACTCGGGTTTAGGGTCAAAGGTCAACCCTGACTAGGAGAACAATTCAAACCAGCAGAGAGAGGGAAAATACAGATCTGGAGAAAAATAAGAGTTCCTTTGATTTTACCAAATTGAAAACCTCTGGAATATAATCAAGAGGAAGATGAATGATCACAAGCCATCCAATCTAGCTAACTCTTTGTATTTTTGCACCAGGAGTGACATAAACTTATCCAAAAGCAGTGTGAAAGACTGGTGGAGGAGAACATGCCAAGATGAAAATCAGGGTTTTTTCATTAAATATTGATTTCTAAACTTTTAAATCTTCATGAATATGAACTTGTTTTCTTTGCATTATTTGAGGTCTGAAAGCTCTGCATCTTTTTTTTTTGTAATTTCTGCCATTTCTTATTTTCTGCAAACAAATGCTCAAATTACTATATATTTTTTAAAATTTGGGAGAAATGTTGTCTGTAGTTTATAGAATAAAACCTCAATGTTCATTTTACTCAAACATATACCTATAAATAGCAAAATCAGAGAAACTGATTCAGAAACTAAAGTGGTCTCTTAATTTTTTTCAGAGCTGTATATGAAGCTTCCGCTCTTTTTGTGATTCTTTTTTTTTATGGTCTCACAGCTAGTCTGACGATCAATCACATGTAATTAGCAGTGTGGCTACTGTCCAGACAGCCAGCCAACATGTTCCAGATTCAAACAACTTCGTAAAGAAGTCCTGGGCTCCGACACTGCTCCACTCTGCCTCCAAATAACGGCTGCCCACTTTCGCCTAATTAAAGAGGAGCAACATTCCAAGGTGTTTCTCCCCAACGCATTATGCATGCAAGCTAAATTATTTATCCGCTTTATTCCCAACGAGGATGGCACACACTTCGTGCAACAAATCTGTTACTGCAAGCCAACTATTTCCAGCCATCTGTCAGAACACACACACCCACACATACACAAACTATACGCTCACAAACGTATAATTATTATATATATATGCATGTAAACACATCAACATCTGTTTCAGTCTCATCTGTCTTACAGCAAGGTTTCAGGGTTGCTGTTTTTCACCAGCCCCTCACTGAGTTGAGAGACTAGCCAGTTCAGCGTGAGGATGGTGCACTTCATCATAGCTCAAAGCTGTCCTCAACACAACTCCATTCACTTTATCACACAAAAAAGGTGTACTTCCATTTTCTCTCTCTATTTCCCTCTTCCTCCCTCTCCCCTTTGCTCGCCTATTCCACAAAAAAATACTGTAGCCTCGCTCAGCCGGAGGAAAGGAGAGGGCAAGAGAGAGAGAGAACGAGAGAGACAAGCTGAGAGAGAGAAAGTGAGAGAGAGAGAGAGAGAGAGAGAGAGAGAGGTGGTGAGGTGGGAGGCCTCATGCATTATGCATCCATGTCCAGGCCAGCAATCACTCCTCCTCACCTCCGGGGAAATTTGAAGCACTCAGCTAAAATGGATTTTTTTTGGAGAGGAGGGTGAAAATAAATAAGCATTTGGGTTTCGGGGGAAATTTCAACATTACAATGTATGGAAAAAGAAACAAGTCAGACAACAGAGACAGAACGAGGTTGAGAGGGGCAGGCGAGATTGTTGTAGTGTTCGACAACAGCCGTCTCTTATTATGCTGAGAATTACACCACGCTGGAGCAGAACACACTCGCACATTAAAGCTCAGAGGGCAAGCGTCTTATTCGCTAATCTGCCGTATTGCTTATAATAGGAAGCTTCAAGAGACTACACGCAAGGCCTAACTAGCGTAAGGCAAGCAATGTGCAGAGCATAGGCCTAGTCACTGAAAAAAAAGCAAAGCGAGAGAAAGAACAGGAGAGAAATTTTACATTACACATTTTAAGAAAGTTAAAAGTAGAGTTGTAACAGTACAGAAAATTCATGTTTCGGTTCACCCCTCACTATAAAGCCCACGGTGTGGTATGTTTTAGAGGCTTGGCATAAAGAGGCTTGGCATTCTGTATAGCCTCACCTTTATTAACTTCATAATAACAGGAACTTCATTATAATCATGCTTTGTTTTTTGGGATGGAATGTTGGGACTTTTATTAAATGCTTGAAACCAGGGTTCTCTCCTACTGTCATCATGAGAGACTTCATCTTTTGGATCGTGTTAGAAAAAACAATGAGCTTGATTGTGGTGCTTTAATAAGAACAAAAACAACAGCATTACTTTAACTACTTAAACTACACATTTTATTCCAAAGCATATTACTATAGAAAGAGAGAGAGAGAGAGATGGCGCGAGAGAGAGTGTCTTATCGAGCGTTCTTATTACTTATTACTATTTTCCTGGTTTTTGATCTTTTTGCTTATCCTTGACTACAATTTTTGCCTAGCGTGTACTTACTGTTTTTTTGGACTTTTGCCTGTTTTTTTCCCTTGTGATTTGTATTAATAAACCTGTCCAAACTCCCTGGTTGGTTTCTTACACTGCGTTTACTTGAACCGAACCGAGACCCCCGTACCGTGACAGTTCGTAAAGAATACACGTACCGTTACACCCCTAGTCAAAAGGGAACAAAAAGCAAAAGCAAAGAGATCAGCACATACACTCTTTTCCTCAGAGGAAAGCTGTATACTATCTGAATAGCCTCTCTAAAGTGTAGTTATTAGTTTCTACATGTTCTCTCTGTTCTCTAACCTCTCTCAGTCCTTGTCTGACTCATTCAGGAGAGTCAAGCGAGCCACGTCCACTTTCATCTCCAAGCCCAGTGTTTGACAAGTACCTCAGAAGTCATCAAACACACTAGCTTTGAACTGTATCCAGCTGCTTGTGCTTCACACACAAACTTTTCTTTCAGTGCAGATACAGTGCTGATATAATACAGTGGAACAGTACAAGAGCCTTTCTAAATTGAAGAGGTCTTGAGCAATTACCAGAGGAAAGCCAATATCAAATCTTCTACCAGAGGGGTTCCTCCAAAACTGGCCACTGCAGGCTGTACTGAAGTATTCTTGTTTTAAATGCGCAGTCACCGACTGCTAACTTTATACTAATTTCTCCATTTACTCGGTTCTCTTACTTTCTCCCTCTCCAGCATAATTCCGGCATCGTGGAGACTTATCTCTGGTGCTCAGGTTAGAAAAGTAATGAGGAAAGTCTATTCAAAGCCCGCCCTTCTTCAAATGAACACTCAGAAAAGAGGAAATATGCATTAGGTCTCAGGGAAATGAACGTGCGCGTATTTGCCACAGCAATCTACGGGAGTCAATATGAGAGTGTAATTATGGGTCTGTAAAGTACAGCTGACCAAGTGGTCTTTTGATGGCCCCAGAGAGGCCTTGAAGCATTCTCAAGTCCTTATGAGCTATATGATGCATGTATGATGCACAGACAAAATGACAAATTATATTTTTCCGTTCTTTCTTTATCTGATACTATGATTCAATGAATGACGATTCTCATCTTCATCTTCATTTGTTTTTGGGATTACTTAAAACCACTATTTCTGAACAGTCAAGTGGTTTAAGTGCCTTCTTGGCTTTACACCTATAAATGGCAGTAGCTCTGAAACAAACAGAACATACTGTGAGATTCAAGTGTCCACTTCTTCCTGATGTGGATAAGAGAAATGCAAAGCATGAAGCACTGGTAACTTAAAGGCCTGTCACAATAACTACATTATCAACTTATCGTTCAATAATTAAACATGAAACATGAATTCTCAATTTTAAAAATCGTGATATTGTCCATTGTGTTTGCACTTACAAAATGCACTTGAAATGAACTTGCGAAACCTACTCTTATTAGGAGAAATGTCCTCCATTAACACCGAAAACAAACTTAAAGAAATAAAGTAACAGCCCAGTGTGGCTCTAGTTGCTTAACTTTAGGGTCTTAGGTTGGTTTTGGCTCAGTCTTTTATTCACCATCAGCGTATCTCTCGAGTGAAGGCTGAAACAGGGTCTTTGTGCTGGTTCAACGCGGGCCAGCTTGGACAGACCGAGGCTGAACGTCATGGTGTGGGGCAGACCCACGGTTCCCCTGCCGCCGAACTTCGTAATGTGTAAACGGGTTAATTCCTTTGTCATGATAGCATGTTTTCATTTTATTAGTGCCAAATTAGTGTTCTAAAAATGCAGACAATATTGTTTATCACAATAATTTTTGGGACAAAATATCTCTCGCAAAAAATTGTTATCGTGACGGGCCTAATAACAAGCCTGGGGGGGGGCAAAAAATGATGTGAGGCTGGACCTCGCTGATGGCACTCACTCAATGATAGACCTCTGTGAGTGGGTATCTTTTCACACCATGCTGCATGAGTCTAACCTGTCGCCCTCTCTCCTCTTTTGGTCAGACATACTACTGTCTTTCCAAGCAGATGACTGAATGGAGCCAAGTGCACAAACCTCCAGTGAGAACACGGCCCCACAGCCCTGCAACCCTTTCATCATCTTGGACCTGGCCGAACCTCAGCCTGGTTCCATATGGACAAATCTTTTCATTGTCTTTATTTTATTTTCATTTTTTTTACTTCCTTCTTTTTTTTCTGTTGGTCAGTTGGTTAAGTTCCAAAGAGGGCAGTTTTTGTTCACCACCCTCTGTCTCAGTCTGGTTCTAGCCTGGGTCCCTGGAATCATAAGGCCTACAATTCCTGGAATTATAAAGCATGATTAGTTTGGAATGCCTGGTTATCCTAAAAATAGTAAAATTTTTATCACTTCAGAGAATATAGTTACATTACTGTTTTTTTTTTTTTTTGCACTATAAGGCACACTATCAATGAACATCTATTTTTTGGTCAATTGTCATACATAAGGCGCACCGGATTTTAAGGCACATTTTAAGAGACACTAAAAAGGAACTGCCAATTCAGCAGGTCTTGCCACTGGATGGCGGGGGGGGAGATAACTAAGTTAAGTTAAGTTAAGTTAAGCTAAGCTAAGTAAACAAAACTGTAATAAAAAAGACTTTCTTTTAAAGTCACATGAGCACTGGATGTTAATCTACACAGATTTCTCTCCTGAAAACCTGTTTTTCTCCTGTTTTATTGGCTCTTTATTTACAGTAAGCTTGGATTACCCAATTTCTCCAGCACTAAAGCTAGAGCATTAGTATTAGCCGCTAACTGCCCCATCAGGGCTACCTGGAGTTAGGAGCCAGCTACAGGCAGATAATACTCCCCTCTGAATGAGGAAATAGCGAGCACGGTTAGTGGGTAACGCTAATGCTATGGGTTAGGGGCAGGCTATACAACTTTTAGGAAAATAAAAGGATATTAAGTGCGCCTTATAGTGAGGAAACACTATATTACATATGCATATACATATGCACCTTTGGGTAAGGAGGCACTTAGGCCAGAGCTTTCCAATTCTGGTCCTGGAGAGTTAAAATCTAGCACAATTTGGTGATTTTCAGATAATCATACAGCTACCATGTTCAGAAGATGTTTGAACTTTGAAATGAGCAAACTCTGCTGAATGCCAGCATTCCAGGACAAGACCTTGAAGCACCTTGTGTTAACTGGTCTATGATTGCTTGCCGATCCAGAGCAGCCTATTCTAATGGTAAAACCTTTTTATTAAGATCATACAAGCTGTGTGTGTTCAGTTGAACAAATATGTTAGCAGCGGTTGCTAACTAATTAGGCAGAGTGCTTAGATCATTTGAAATGCTGAAATCGTAGAGGGTACTAATTCAACATCTTCATGAAAAAAATAGGGTCTTCTTTTGTGGCATCACTTTACAGCACCTTTATCTGTGTATTGAACAATTCTGTGCTATGTACTGAAGCAGTTGTACTGGGGGAAGTTCAATTCCTGAGTGCTGTTCTGTAGATTTCCAAATCATGTGAGTTTTGCTTGTATACAGGACTGATTTCTTCTCCCCAGGATCTTGGACTAAAGCTGCTGTCTTCCAGTCTGTCTTCGAGTGAACAGCCCTAAACTCTAAGCTACCATGATGAAATACGGCAAAACTAGTGAGAAATCAGGATCAATAAACAAAGGGTAGCTGGAATTTGGTGCTGAAGTCTTTTACTTGTGCGAAGATCTGCCTCTCTTAAAGCTGTCTATGAAGTCACGGTCTATAATCTAACAAAGGTGATCCATCTCTAATATGGAATTTATTGGCGTCCGACCGGCCTTCACGGTTGGTACCTGGAGTACTTTTGAACTCTGCTGTGATGCAACTAAAAGGATATATAGTAACTTTGCTCAAACTTACCGATGCAGCCATTCAGTTCATCTTTATTGTGTCGGCTAGTGTCTGGGGCCGAGACACTGATGTACTGCCTGGTTCCTTCTTCATCACTCAGCCAGTAGAGCACTGCAAGCAAAATGGCTTCTATCCATAACCTTCCCCCAACTCAAAGTGGCACTTCCAGCTTATCAAGAGTGACTGGAAGTTGAAGTGAACTCGTGTTCTGTGTGGCGAAGCACTGCTCAATTTTTACACTGCTCTCCATCAACCCTCCCTCTTCACCCCAGAACAACCTCTACTCAGATCAGCTGCTGGACCTGCCACCTGCATCTACTCACACAAACAGATGCGCCAACAAATCGGCGAGAAAGCAAAACTCCTGATCCGGAGGAAACGTCCACCATCTGGTTGAAGGGGAGGAAAGTTTTCCCTTAACATTTTCATTTTCATATTTTAGGATTTATGAATATGCAAATCCATCTGTCCCAGTCGCCGCGGTGAGGCACCTCCCTGCTGGGGCGGATCAGCGCTTGTCAGGGACGACAGGACGGCAGGGTGGCCTGTTATCGGACAGGTGCCTCTGTATATTTATGATTGTCCCTTTTCACTGAAGAACACTGCCCAGGAGCGCTGGGAATATTTAACTGTGCTCCTCCACCTCTGTCAGCATTAGTAAACACATTTTCAGTAAGATTGGAAAATCTTTGGATAAACTGTGGTTGTGTTAATGAACACACAGTCAAATGCACAGGGGCGGAATCACCTCATACATGAAAAAATAAGTTGCAAAAAAAAGCCTCTTCTTCACCTATTGTTTTGCAGCTTAATATCATTTTCCCATTATTATCATCAACCTATTATTAGCCCAAATATGGATTCAGAGGACAATTCAGCTAAACTAGTCAAATCATGTAATTCATATTGCACAAGTAGCTGCAATGTTACAGGAGGTCACAGAACACTGTTGATCAAGACAATCCAGACCTGCAGCTGCAGAAACCTATTAAAGCCAGTTTACTATTCCACTCAAGGTGATTAATGTTTTTACTGTATACATCTTTGGAGGATATGAACTCCAAGAACTCGTTACATCACTGAACCGTATACCCCTCTCAGGAGTTCATCACTCAGCCCAGTACAGTGAGTACCAGACATGGCAGAGCTAGCAAAGACCACTTATGACACTCTAAACTTCACAATCCAGTTCTGTGCAGACTTACAAAGCTAGGGCTGAGAGTTCATTAGTGCTGATGTAGTCGCAGTAAAGTACATTTCATCTTAAGAGATAATGCCGAACAAGGGCTCCAAGTAGTCCAGTGGGCTAAGTACTGCCTCTATGATTGGTGATGGGAGATTGCCAGTTTGAATCCTGTTCATGTAGCTTGCCATCGGCTACCGGAGCCCTGAGAGAGCACAATTGGCCTTGCTCTCTCTGGGTGGGTAGATGGCGCTCTCCCCCCATATTATTTCAAAGGGTGATGTCGCTCAGCACAGGCCATCTGTGAGCTGATGTATCAGAACAGAGTTGCTGTGCTTTCCTCCAAGTGCACTGTGATGCTACTTAGTTGAAAAAGAGGCGTTGGATGACTTCACATGTATCGGAGGAGGCATGTGCTAGTCTTCACTCTCCTTGTATTGGGGCATCACTAGTGATGGGGGAGTCCTAATAAGGGGTTTGGATAATTGGAAGAAATTGGGGATTTTTTTATATATATAAAATAAAATATAAAAGAGATAACTCAGAATATTGCAGCAAGTCTGGCTGATTATCAGATTGTCAGTTCATATTGAAAATGGATCGTAGACCAGTATTGGCCCAAAAACACTGATTGGTCCATTTCCTAAAATAATTTAACAGGCTCAATCAGATTTATTCCCAAAACAGTGATCTTCACTACTGAAGAATATCAGTGGGTTACTCCACAACAATCACTGATATCCCATTATATCACCAATTACCCAGGACTAGACTAAAGCCATCTGAGGCTCTTTGTCTTTCCAGCTGCATCAGCCAACTTCACACACCTGAGGAGAGAATGTAAATATCTTATAGTGTAATATCCTTGAACTCTGCCAAGCCCCACACACACACACATACACACAAACACACACACACACACACACTGAACAAATGCGCTGTGAATGCAAACATCCTATTTGAAAATTTTGCCACCTAAGCAACTCTGAGGTGAAGAATAATCTCTAGATAGCATGTAGTTAGCACACACACACACACACACACACACACACACACACACACACACACACACACACACAAATACACACACACACAAATACACACACACACAAATACACACACACACAAATACACACACACACAAATACACACACACACAAATACACACACACACACACACACACACACACAAATACACATACACACACATACAAGACGCACACGTTCCGGCCCTTTTCCCTGCTGAGCTGCCCTCCCCGGCCTCTCCGGTAGCTTGTGCTGAAGTGTCAGCTCCACTTAGGCAGGCGAAGAGGACCCGAGATAAAAGAGGAAAGGAATTGCTTTTAGCCACAGCGCTTCCCCTAGTGACAGAAAATGAAAAGCTCAGAACAGCCGTTTTGTGAAGACGGGAATAAAGCCGAGCGTTAGTAGCACATAGAGGCCCCTTCAATCGGTTTAGAGTGACGCCTCTGGCAGCCATACAGGCAGAAATGTGGAGTTTGATAGGATAAGTGTTTATTATCTCACGCTGGTGTGTGTTGCAGTAACTCCACCTGCACTTTGTGTGCTCGTGTGAGTGGCACTAAGAGTTTTAAAAATGACTGCGAGGGATGGAAATCGTGTTTGCGGTGGTAAGATGACAAGAGGCAGATGAAGATGGAGTGAAGAAGAGAATGACGGGAGGGAGAGAAAGAGCGAGGAATAAGCAGGTTACCTCAGTAGTAATAGAGAGCTGAAGAGTGATTGTGATATGCTCTATGACTCCCAGTGCTCACAGACCGAGAGGGGGGAAGAGAGAGCGAGAGAGAGAGAGAGAGAGAGAGAGAGAGAGAAAGGGGGACAAGGGGAGGGGGATGCCAACAGCACATACACACACAAACACACAGACTAAAAATGGGCAGAGTGAAAGTGTGTTTAAGAGAAAAAAGCAACCAAATACTACAAATGAAGAAAAAGAAAGAAAAAAAAAACTAATATTCACTATTTGCAGTAATGGTGGTAGTAAATAAGGGTGGTTTACATGGCTTTCGTATTTTTTTTATTCTGTTAATTAAAATGAAAAAATTATCAAATGAACAAAGTTCAGTTTGCTCACAGGTTCACAGAATTTGGCGTCACATCAATGTCAAAGTTCGGGGGTGCAAAAATACCAGATGAAAAAAATTTACTTGTTTAACATTTTTTTTGTGTTTATTTACGTCTCACAGGCACAAATGTGAAACTCTGGAGCAAAAAAAAGGGAACAAAATATCGCTCCCTAGCTTCATTTTTGCCCCTTCTTAGGTGTTTATTTTTTTCTTCTCAAAGTCACAGTTGCCCTATACAAATTGCCTGCGGTGGCTCTTTTTGCCCCTGTAAGGCTTTTTTGCGCTCAAGTGTTGAAAGGGGTGGTTTTGACAGTTTGGGGGTGGGGTTAGGATCACCTCCCTCAGCAAATTTATAATGGACTGCCTACTACCAACAGCCAGAGGAGGGCGAATGAAGAAGGACAGCAGGAGATTTAGCTAACTAGCTATGCTAAAATCCAAACAAACCGGTTCAGTGCCTGGAGCAACACACCATCTAGAGCAACAATGGCTTGTTTAATTATTTTCACCTGGTATTTTTGCGCCCTGACTTTTGATGTGACGCTATAACAGAAAACCATGCACTTTAATTCCGGAATTCAGTCAAAATTATATCATCAGTCTTTCCATTACAAATGTTTGACTGTTGTGTTCCAGGAGAGAGAAGCTGGTCAGCAGACTCAAACAAGTGACTGACACAAAGATGAAATTCAAGTTATTTTTCCGTTGTCCATTTGTTCAGTAGCCCACTCACAAGGACAAGGACAGCATCTGCTCAGACAGCTCAGCTACACATGTTGCAGCTGCTGAGGGTTGAGGATAAAAACATGTGTTTGATAAAGACAAGCAACTAGTGCTGGAGTGACAGCAAGGCTAAATAGATCAAGTTATGTCTTGTTTGTAAGCTAGGCTTGGATAAATTGCAGCTAACTAAGGTTTAAAACAGTTAGTAAATTCAGTATAACAGTCCGTCCATCTTTGTGCATCACTAAACTTGCTTTAAACAGTGGGCCTGTTTCATTTTTATTTTATTTTTTTGTTCACCTGTTTTCAGAGCGTGACATTTTTCTATGTATAATTGAGTCAGCACAGAAATCTGACACATCAGACCAGTCATAATTTAGACATACTGTCCTCATTTTTACATACGCCAAAAGCTTTATATATAGCAGTACAGCATAGCCCTAGTCAGGGTCATTATAGAACAGACAGATGGTGAAAATAAAGTTAAAATTGGCTTGAAAATCATTGGTGGGTATCACATAGTGTCAGATCCTGCCCTGGAGGTCTCCTGAGTGTTTGGCTCTTATACAGAAGCCTTCATAAAGACTGCAGGCCCTTAGGGACCAAAAAAAAAAGAGAGGGAATGAGCAAGAGAGCGAGAGAGAGAGAGAGAGAGAGAGAGAGAAAGAGAGACAGAGAGAAAAAAATAGAAGCGTATGACTTAAGTTATTTGGAAAAAAGTAATGCTGAACATACTCATCAGAAAGTTGTAGTTTAGCAAAAAAAGGGGGGTTTAGACCAGTTTATTGATTTACATTAACGTCACTTGGCAGATGCTCTTATCCAGGGTGACATTATTCTTTGTTACAGTAAGGTGAGCGTATCCGTTATTTCTACAGACAATCTTGATGCTTACTTGTGTGTTTTTTTTGCTATCCAGTAAGGCTGCAACTTATGATTATTTTGGTAGTCTATTAACCTAAAGTTTATTATTTTAACTAATTGATTAGTCAATGACTATTTCTGATATCTTTTTTAATCCCTGTCTCCTTTGAACACAGCTTCTGTTCCAATATACGTTTTATGCCACCTGCTCAAGTCAGCACACTTGTGACTGTTACCCTGTTGTCTAGTTTTTGCCTTAAAACATGAACCCCGAAAATATAACTTAATCTCAATCAAATATTTGTGTGAGATGCAGCCCTACTAGCCATTGTCAGCCAGAGGGGGATATGTTTGCTTATTGAGTCTTTCAGTATTAAATATGAAACTATACTGAACACTATACACGTTGGTTAAAAGCGACAAATAAAGTTAAATAAATACATTAAATTTAAACCTCAAATTATTATTTTTGAGTTCCTGGCTAAGAATAATTGTGATGCATCTTTAATAATTGGAATTAGTGCCAGGTGGTATACTGGTTCATATGGTATACCATAGGGGAATTTAGAATTTATGCATTTTTCTCATACCGCTAGAGGAACAGCGACATCAAAGAACACACTGGGACAGCTCGCTAGCTAACGCTAGCCAGTTAGCATAACAAGTTAACACACTGGAGCTCTATGGAGCCTAAAAACTCGTCCCTTGCTCCATCCTGCCTGAGAACAGTACTTTATCCCACAGAGGATGATGAGAGAATAATTTACACAAGGAAACGAGGTGAGCAGTAACTATAGCCATGTTTAAATATATTAATACTGTACCTTGAAGTATAATATTAATGCACACTGAACTGAATGTATTTGTTAACTGGAGAAAGAAGGGAGTTGTGGCTGATTTTAATATTGTAATGTCTCTAATGGCTTCAACTATGAATGGCTCGAACTAATTCAAATATTAAGTTAAAAAAAAAGGAAGCTGTTAAAGTTGTGGGCGTATCTTTTTTTAAGGCCTATTTACATTCTTAAGCTGTTTTTCTGTTAATGAAGTCTCTGTTCTTCTATTTATATGGCTAATTTACTCTGCATGTCCTTTGCTGCTGCACTCTGCACTTTATTGTATAATATACAGTTTTGCACATGTAAGTTTACAGGCAGGTGTGTGTGTGGGAGTGTGTGTCTAGATGGGGGTACCTGTCACTGTGAAATGTTGTCAGTTATCATCATACACTGTGAGCTAATGTAACCAAACTCAAATTAATTGTATGTCTGAGCATACTTGGGGGATAAAACCTGATTCTAATTCTGATTCTGATTCTAAATACTGTTTATATCAATAAATTATTACCAATAATCATTACATACATTTTTGTTTATTGTAAAATGCTTATTTATAACAGAATAGCATAGAGAGCAGAGCAGCTTTATTTGTGTCTAGATATCAGCAGTGTCTGTGTGTGTGTGTACGTGTGTGTGTTCCCTGTTGTGAGCGGGCCTCTGTTGATTGTTGAGTCAGTGTGACAGGAATCAGGACGGTGTGTGATGCACCAGGATCCGGCCTGAAGCTGCCTGATAAACAAAGCAAACAGCAGTGGACCAGCCAAGTCAGGGGACTACAGAATCTCTCTCTCTCTCTCTCTCTCTCTCTCTCTCTCTCTCTCTCTCTCTCTCTCTCTCTCTCTCACACACACACACACACACACTCACACACACACTGTGGGGAAAATCACAAAGCTGCAAAGAGACTCAGTGCTGAATATGCAATCAGTGCTGCAACCTACTTACTGTATCATTGAGTTGTAAATTGTAGCCCTACTCTACTGTACAGACTTGTTTTCTATTCGCAGGTAAAGCCTAACGAAGCAAACTGTGCCAGAGGTCACTCCCTTTCACCCCTGCACTCAAGCTGCATTATACATTACTGTGCACAGATATGGACATATTAATCTCTCAAACCTCATTATCAAAAATCATCTCTTCTCTTTCAGCCCCAAAGCGTAAAACCAGCGGGAAAATTATATACATTACTGAATTACTGCACTATCCTCCAATCAATATGCAATTAATAAGGTCTAAATGGGTCTTTGGGCTCCAGGCTTGGCATTTTCTCCCTACTCTGTCTCTTTCTCTCCTTCTCTTTCGCTCTCCATCTCCCCCTCTCTCTTTTTCCCCACTCACAGATACAACCCTGTATAAAACAAAACTGATAAAGTGTTGTGGAACATTATAGTTTTAGCAGGGGTATTTTTTGTCAGTGCTCATCCATATTTTAGTTATTTTCAGTTGCCAATCACTAGCTAAGGCTCTCCCTATTGCACAGTGCTATTACCAGCAAGAGAACCAGCCAACCACACCTCAAACTGATGCTAATGCATCTATACACATTAGGAGACTAACACTAGCTGCCAGCTCTGTCACATAACATAATAGACGCCCACTAGCACCACACTGACTGATGGTCAAGAAGAAGGATTATCCTATCAACCAGATAAAGTCAGGCCAAAAAAACAGGGGGAAGGGGTAGCAGGGAGTAATGGGAATTGCATCTGGGTTGAAGGTTGAGCCAAAATCCATGAATAAATAAGATTAGCCAAGAAGTACTGTGTCCACCAATGAGGCAAATTCTTTTTTTCAGTAAAATTGGTAAAATTGAAAACTAAAATCTAAGTATAACTTGTACTCAGTTAACTCACTACACTAATAATCTTCATGAAGAATCACAAGAAATACAAATCAACACTTTAAACTAGTTATATTTAAACATGGATAGTGGTCCCACCTAACCAAGTTGCGTTTTTTCAAATATATATATATATATATTTTTGGAACTACACAATGATATTCGTAGCATTCAGCCAACAGCCACTCAGAGCAGACTAATAATTAAATTAAAATTACATGTAATCACAGGAAAGAAGGTTCTAAACCACCAGGGAAAGGACTATGGTGGTGCAAGTGGGAGGAGCCAATGGGAATGGTGTAAGATTTACTCATTAAGTAGGCATTGCCTAAACATAAGGCATGTACACCCCACAAAGGCACTCTGAAGCTCCAGTGACCAATAAAATTAGTTGTGGGCATGGTCATGTCATCAAATTTCCCACTAGGAAGAAGCACATGAGCAAGTTCTATGCAGGACAAACTGATTGAGTGTTGTAAAGTAAACGCTTTGCGAACTGATTGAGCATGTAACCAATGGTAAAAGCTAAAATATGATTTTATTTTGTTATTATTCTATATTGTTATTGTACGATAATGTGAATAATGACAATTTTCAGACATCTATAAACAATATATATATAATTAAGCGTAAAAAAAAAAAAAAAACTTGCACAAAGAAGAAGAACCCTACCGCTGGTCATGCACGTGAATGCAGTATTAGCTTGGGTGCAGAAATGTCACGCCAGTATATTTTCTTAATGTAAAACCAACAGCCAACCAACATGTTTCAGTACACTACACATCTGGGCCAGATTTTGTGTTTGTGGGCTGCTCCATCTGACTATAGGTAAAACTCTAAGAGAGTGCACTGTGCCTATTTAAAAGAGGGGCAGATAATATGCCTCTCGCTTTCTTGCTCTCTGATTGTTTGATGGGTGTTACTATCTAATTAGTCCCCTGTTTCACACCCTTCAGTAAAGGACACTCTTTTCTCCTCTCTGCATCCGCTTCACTAATTAGCCACACTGATCTGTCCTCCCTCTCTCGCGCTCTTAATTAAGACTGGGCTCTCCTATGGAGGCGCAGGCTGGGAGTAATATTGCGGTCTGGAGACAATAGCCCAGTCCTGAGCGCCGCGCTCCTCTACAGGACCTGCTGGAAGCCTTTGAGTCGGCTGCTGGGTGATACCCACATCTACAGCGGGATTACAATAGCATTAGAACATCCACAGGGACAGCAGAGCCGAATCCGATTAATGGAGCGGATTGACTAATCAAGTGATGGATACCTAAAGATCCAGACTTTATCTCTCTCTCTCTCTCTCTCTCTCTCTTTCTCACACACACACACACACACACACAAGCCTTCATGCTTGTGTGTGTGTGTGTGTGTGTGTGTGAGAAAGAGAGAGAGAGAGAGATAAAGTCTGGATAAAAAAAATCAAACATGTTTTTACAGATTTACATGCACTGGTGGGATTAATGGCCAAGCACAATGAAAAATGGGAATTTAAAAATGATATTACTCAACACACAATCTGTACAATAGCCTACAACATGTACAGTAAATCTGCTGTCATATTGTGTATGTTATTTAACTGGTATGAGCTTAATTTAAAAGATTACATTTATTAAATCTTGTTCCTTCAGCTTGCCATCAGCTACCGGAGCCCTGAGAGAGCACAATTGGCCTTGCTCTCTTTTTGGGTGGGTAGATGAAGCTCTTTCCCCTCATCGCTCCTAGGGTGATGTCGATTAGGCGTCTGTGAGCTAATGTATCGGAACCGAGTCGCTGCGCTTTCCTCAGAGAGCGCTGTGATGCTATTTGGCAATGCTGCATCAGCAGCAGTTCAAAAAGAGGTGGTGACTGACTTCACATGTGCTAGTCTACACCCTCCTGGTGTTGTGGCATCTCTAGTGATGGGGGGGATATACAGCTGACTAGCAGCTGAATGGGTGGGAAAATTGGCCTAGCTAAATTGGGAGAATATATGTTTATTAGGGCTGGGGCGACGCGTCGACATAATCGACGTCATCGATTACAAAAATACATCGATTTGCATAACGTGCGTCGGCGCGTCGTAAACATGGCGGCGCCTGTGGAGAGCATTAGAGGTTAGATCGGGCCCAAAAATTCCAACTGGCTGTTTTCGGGCTGTTTTAATGAGCGAAATATGATCAGAATTATGTTAATTAACACGGTAACATAGAAGCATAGAACTATTATTTAATTAAAATGATTTTTAAGAACAGCTAAACACAGTTCTGCAAGTCAAACGCGGAGGAGTTCACGTGCGAGAGACAGAGAGAGAGAGAGAGAGAGAGAGAGAGAGAGAGAGACACAGAGAGAGAGAGAGAGAGAGAGAGAGAGAGATTTGCGTGTTCTGGTGAGAACTACTCACAGGTGAAGGTTCTCTTTGATCTCCTCGTGCTCCTATTCTAGTCCCATTCATAATTCTGCAGCTCCCTCAGTGTTTTCTGCCGTATTTTGCGGCTAGCGCGAGCGCTTACAACTGACACCGCGGACCGCGAGGTGCCGCCGCGTTTGTGCCGAATCCGACTCTCTGCTGAATCTGACTCCCGCTTCGGCACAACACCCCCGCTGTAGAACTGCGGTAGTGAAAACAGCGCTTATAAATAAATTAGTTTAGTTTCACTTTCAGTTTTCGTTATTTTCGTTATTTTTTTTTTAATAAAAATATAATTAAAAAACAGACGCCTACATCTCGGACTATTTTCTGGAGCCCGGGTCGGATTTACGGGCGGGCCTCGGGTCATGTCGGGTTCGGGCAGAGAATCTAAGCTCTAGAGAGCTTGGACTCCGGAGAGCAATCTCCAGCTACAAAAAAACGCCAGCGGGCATCTAAAGTTTGGGAGCATTTCACGCAAAAGGGCAACAATGTGGTCCTCTGCCATATGTGCAAAAGGAGCACTTGAAGCGCAAACATCCAGGAGCACTATGTCAACAGGGTCACACAGTAAGTTACCGTTTACATCAGGGTCTCCGCGGGTGTCCTTAAAAAGACTTAAGACTGTCTACCAAAGGTTTTAAACCTGCCACAGGCAGAAATTATACATTTTTGGTTTATATTTATATATATAGTTTCCAGAAACAGTAGCATTATTCATAAGTTCAGGTGTTTAGCTAAGCTAGCTGCCTTAAGTTATTTTAGCTAGCGCCGTCGGCGCTGCGGTGTCACACCGTATTCCGTCACCGTCGGAATTTTGTGACCAGTGCTCACGGTTATGAGCGTTCATTGGCAAAACGGAAGCTTTCTATACCTACACCTTACCCTCAGCCCTAAACTGAACCGTTTTGGCCAGTCGGGGTAAACATTAGAAACGAACACGTTTCGAATCGGCCAGTGCACCGGTCTGCTGAGAACTACTTGCCAGTGGTCACAAAATCTAGCGGTCACAGAAAACAACACACGGTTGTGGTGTATGGGAGCTTATCCATTTTTAGCGTTATAGATCTAAACAACGTGCTGTACATGTAAGTGATTATAAGTGTGGGGTTTGGTTTAGTAGGCTTGTGTTGTTGTTGTTGTTGTTATTATATATAAATATAGTAATTTATCGTTTGCTTTAAAACGTAAAATAATAATTATTTAAATATGTTTCTCAATGAATAGATTAGTCGACTAATCGAAAAAAATAATCGTTAGAATAATCGTTTAAAAAATAATCGTTAGGGACAGCCCTAATGTTTATATATATTTATAAACATATATAAAGTCATGTTTGCAGTGTTTTTATTTGTTGAATTTCCATGTTTCCAGATATAGACAACTAATATTTTTGTGCATAATCACTAAAACAATATCAGTATCTATTTTTAAGCACCTGTGCTAATGTATGTGTGCATGAGCAAGTATGTAATTCTCTGCAGTCCCCCAGAAGCCAACAGCCAGGATGGATTCTACAGTCATCTCTGCTTCCTGACTATCAGCATACCACACATTCATAAGCTGTAATATGGCAAATTTAAACACAGAGCCTGAAAGTCTCAGTTTATTCAAATTATTATTAGGAGTGACATCCATGCGTCCTCATGCTGCTCACCACCTCCACTGTCAAATTAGCCTGTCAAATGAGGAAAGATTAAGCGGCCTGTCATCAGGCCATCTGAGGTAAAACATGAGACACATTGACTCACTATGTTTTCATTAAACAGAAAGCCTTAAGAAGAACAGCATGAGGGCGGGAGACAACAGGAGAGCGGAAGAGACAGAGATTGAGAGACCGGCTAGACCTTCTGAATGTCCTTGCAGAAACAGCACTGAAGACTGTTGATCTCACCAGAACAATAGTCCTCCACACTAACCGCACAACTGTGACTACACAATCCGGCCTAGTTTCCACATAAGCAACAGACAGGAACTAGAGCAAGGTCATTCACCCACACTAATCCAGGATGAGCATGAATCCAGTGAAAATTCTATTATATATATACACATGGTCATTCATGCCCTGCTGCAGACTGGGGATGATACAATTAGTCATGTCACTTTTAATTGACTACATTCATTAATCTTTGCAATGGCTAATACAGCTATACCACAGCCACTGAAACGAAACTAAAGGAAACATTTACTAAATGTTTACCATATTTTTTGCCTGTAGCCTGATGCTAACCCTGCTGGAGCACTGCTGGAGCAGCATTAGCATAACCCGCTAACAACGCTAAGCACTAGATCTATCGTCATTCATAGGTGAGTATTTTGTACTGTAGCCTGCACATTTACTGTGTTTATACAAGCTAAGTTTATACGACCTCTAGCTAATATCGCCCTGGCTAACCAGAACAAATTCAGGGTTTCTCAGTGTAGCACTGTCGGGCAGCATTAGCCACTCACTGCAGTTAGCACTAGTGGTTAGCTGCTAATGCTAATGCTAATGCTGCTGCACCCAGCCTTAGTGGAAATCTGGAAATCTAAGTTTAAACGAAATAAATAAAACGAAAGTGCTTTACTCACTCAAATAGACAGTTTTAACATATAGTGCTTGCTTTTTTTTTTTTTTTTTACTACCGTTTTGTTTACTTAGCTTTAGCTTTACAGGCCTTGCCACCCAGCAGCCAGACTTGTTAAATTAGAAGGAAAACATGGCGACACCCCTAGTGATAGTGTGCCTTATAATCGGGTGCTTCTTATAGTGCGAAAAATGCTCTATTTATATGTCAAACTGCATATATACTATATTGTGTTTTTACTGCCATTTTTTAATTGCCAGTTTTAATCTAACAATAGTAAGGTTTGGGAAAAGTTGATTCTTATATTCATTCCAATGCAGGTGTGGATAACTGAATTGATTCTCAAACCTCAAAAAATCAATTGTCAAAATTTTAATGACAGAACATGAAAGTAATGTTTTTAATATAGCAATAGCTTCCCCAAACTAAACTCCTGCTTCCTTGTCATAATGTAAGCACAAAATAAACAAGAATATGTCTAATTAACTGATCCTATCTAATTATATATTATTATGTATAAAGGGTATTACTAAAATACAGAAAAGTAGATAAATAATAAAATATGCTTCTGTAATGCATTTGCCATTAGCTTTTAATGCAAGACTGCCTGTCACTGGCACCATAGACCAGCTAAATCACTGGCCAACAACCCCTGCAGTTTCAAACCAATCACTGTCACTACTCATCTAACCCTTCAGTGCTGGGTTTTTATGCCTTGAAACTGCCATTATCTCACCACTTCACATTCAAAGAAACTGCTCTGAAGCTATAAAAGGCTGAAATGCTCAAGATTTCTAATAAATACTATTTAAAAACAGTATTTAATAAAACGATACTGTCTTTTCCAAACCTTTAATGTTTGTCTTTCACCTTAATTTCCAATTATACTGAGTGAATGCTCACTGATACTGAACAGTATTTATATGTGTATTAGATGTCAGCATTGTTTTTTGGACCCTGGGACCACAGACAGACATGCATAGTTTTCAGGCAGCTCTTGACTTGATTAGCTGTGTAAATTGAAACATTCAGCTCATTCATCCCTCATCATGGACATATACACCAATTTCTCTTCCCTTTACCCTACGTCATATTTCTGCCACCCTTATCTGCTTTGTCGAGCAGAAGCTGCTGAGTCACATGTCATTGATTTAGTATAACTGTGTAGGCTCTGAGTCTGAGACGGGGCCTCGGCCTCTGCAGTAGTAGAGCCTAGGCGTAAATACAACCCAGCGGTTTGCCGGACACCATCTTCCACAGTCTGATGGGCTTGAAGGTGAAACAATCAATTATTTGCAGCGGTCAATATTTCACGTGAGGGCAGGGAGGTTGAGAAAGAGGTGGGGGGGGTGTTCAGGGAGGGCCCAGGGTGAATCGGGGGTGTTAGAGTAGGCCCAGATGCCTCCGGGGCAAGGCCGCAGAAAGCGCACACAATGCAGGCGCGTGCACAATGATCCTAATTTAAAATGACCGGTCAATGTGGATTCAAGGCTTCAAAGGGGAGGTTTGAATTATTACTCGGCAGGATGACAGATGATTCACCGCATTCTCTCTCCCTCTCCTGCTTTCTCTCGCTCTCTCTCTCCCATTCACCATCTCTCTTTTCCATTTTCTCCCTTTCCATCACTTTCTCGCTCCGCTGCTCCCGCTCTCCTCTTTGTCTTTGAGAAAGAAGCTCTGTCTCCTTCCCTCACTTTTTTCTGCTTATTTCTTGTTTTGTTTTCTATTGCCTTCCCCCACCTCCTTTCACACCTGTGAGAAAAAAAATAAATAAAAAACTATTCTTGTTTTTAACCAAAGACACTGGATGACACACGTGAATTCAGGCAGGATTTTAGTGCCAAATTGTACTTATAAAAAAATAAATAAAAAATACAACTTATTATTTTTTTTTTGCAGCAATTGTACTCCAATTAATCAGACGGAGTAGACAGAAAAAAAAAATCTCTTAACAGGAGAAAAATATTCACTCTCTCCTCCACATCAGCCTGCCACAGACAACTGCTCCTCTTAATGGCATCAATTTCTCCAACTCGCGTTTCATACTGAAAATTACAATATGAATTGCCTTGCTGCCGTATGCGGCTTGATGTTGCTAGAATTGGACTATTCGTCTTGTTAGGCGTCACCCATCAAATGAGTCGCACCCTCAAAAATTGGTTCCACAGGTGCACAAACAGAGACGGAGTGAGCTGACTGAATGAGAAATCTTTAATAGTAGGGCAGCCGTGTTTTAACATTCCATGACAGCAGGAGTTATCTCTGCAAGAAAATGCACTGCAAAAGTGCATCACTCTGTGATATTTCAGCAAACACGCTGTTGATTTGACAAGGTCCAGTAACGCTGAGAGGAAGCTGGAATTGAATTTTACAGGGCTTTCAAAGAGGGATTTTAACAGCCCTCTACACAGTGTCTCTCTTTCCTCCTATACCACCATTACGATTCTACAGGCCACATCTGTAGAAGGCTCTCATTAGCTCCATTAGCATCACTACAACTCAGTAGAAAGCGGTAGAACCTTTGGATGTTGACCACCATGATAGATAATAATAGGCTGCCAACCAGTCAACACTTCCAATTACAGAACATTACCCTGGCCTTGAAAGTGATGTTATGAGATGGTATGAGAAATTGTTCTATTTATTGCTAGAATTGGACTGTTGTGCATGTCTTTAGAGATTGGTTCCACTGGAGCACAGAGATTAAGTGAGCAGAGAAATATCTTAAAGATAGCATGTTTTATTATTCCATAACAACAGTCTGTAACAACAAGAACAAAGAACAAGAACCATTCACCATGATGAGTTCTAACAACCTGGCAACCAGCAAGCTATGAACAACTGCAATTACTTTACATTACCTGGCTCTGAAGACCTGGGGAAGTGCTCTATATGTCCTTCTTTTTACACAAGTAGATACCTCCCTCCTGAACCTTCCAGTAGCAATTACATCTTTTTTATATCTTGAACACCATAAGGAGTAATAATAGCCTGTCAACAAAGAGCCCATCAACACCTCCAGAGACAGTGCTTTACCTTGGCCTGGAACATGTTAATGATCTTGAGAAAATGTTCTTGATGTTACTAAAATTGGACTATTGCTTGAGTTTTGTCCTCAGAAGTTGGCGTATAGTAGAGTGAACAGTATGTCCCTGTTCCTTGCCATTGTGATGGCAAAAATATTTTTCAAAAATAGAGAATAATTGGAGCCAGAGCTTGCACAGTAGAGATGAGAGATGAGGAGAACATGTGGCTGCCCAAACCCACCTATATTTCTTAGTACAATCCCCCTTCTCCCTACCAGTATACTACAAATGTGCAAAGAAGCTGGAATTTTCTGGAATCAGAAATGGGAAAAGGAATTACCAAACAATTATGGCTCAATCAAGTCTGTAAGTACATCAATGTGCATTATATATTTTTAGACACCTCCAGGTTTACAATTTCACAAAGTCAGTATGAGCTGTCTATTAATAAACACCTAATTGCCACACCAATCAACATATTGCCAAAAATATGATTAATTGAAAAAAAAACGAGGGGATATGTGCATTGTGGAAATGGTGGTTTTAAATAAAGGTTTACTTTCAGGTTAATTTAATTATATGGGAATAGGTTGGGTTAAAGCTGGAGCCAACCACCAAAGACCAAAAGAAACAGCTTGTCCTCAGTTTTAATTAGCAGTTCACTCTTATATACAGTAAGTGTTTTACACAGAGACTGACAAAGTGTCAGAATGGCAGAATGTTTCCAAGTACGATGGCATGTTTTACCAATGTGTGAAAACACAGGGATTTGGGCAGACTTTTGTGCTTAACTTTACATATAGCTGTTCTATACTAATCAGAGACTAGGCTAGAAGTTTCTCTATACTAAAAATAGTCTCTACATTCATAGAGATCTCAGAGATTTCAGCTGTCAGTTTCCACTGTGAGGAACATAGAAAGGAAATGGAAGAGCACAGGCACAGTTCTAGTTAAGTCCTGAAGTGGCAGAATAAGAAAAATCTCAGATAAGCAGAGGAGAAGGATGGTGAGAACAGTCATAATCAACCCACAGACCAGATCCAAAGACCTACATCAACATCTTACTGCAGATGGAGTCACTGTGCATTGTTCAGCTATTCAGAAGAAGCCTTTTTCTCAGCACACGCCACAAACAGAGTCGCTTGAGGTATGCTAAAGCTAAAGCACATTTAGACAAGCCAGCTTCACTTTGGAATAAGGTTCTGTGGACTGATTAATCTAAAATTTAATTAATTGAAAGGCAGTTAATTATGCATGCCGGAACAAGAACACAGCATTCCAAGACAAACACTTTACTGCTGCCCACAGAAAAAATTGGTGGTGGTTCATCATGCTGTGGGGTTGTGTGACCAGTGTAGGTGCTGGAAATCTTGTTAAAGTTGAGGGTCTCATGGATTTCAGTCAATGTCAGCAGATTTTTTAGAGCAATGTTGAAGAATCAGTGCTAAAGTTGAAGTTATGTCAGAGCTGGATACTTTAAAAAAGCTATGACCCTAAACACTAAACGCTGCTTAAAATCTATTAAAGTATTCATGTAGAGGAAGTACAAAGTTCTGGAATGATCATCTCAGTTCCCAGACCTGAATATTATTTTTCATACCACTGTAGGAGAGCTGTAAAGCTGTTCCTTTGTGCTAAACTGAAAGCAGTCATGCAGGTTTTTTTTTTTTTTTTTTAACTGGGATGGCTTTTCCTCAAACACTGTGAAAGGGCAACATCTACCTGAAGCCAAAATGGCCGTCAGCGATGGATCACAAAAGAGGGTTGCTGTGTCAGGGAGAAGACAGCAGCCCTCCCACTGGATGATCGGTGGAAGGAACCAGACTGAAGGGCATTTAAGAGCTTCTCGCTGTGCACAAGGCAAGAAAAAGAAACGCTCACTGCCTTCGTGCCGAGATGGAGGCCGGGCTATTCTCATCCTCGCTGGGTAGGCACCTATATCACTCCAAGGGCTGAGAATTAAGAGCAAATGAAAGAACTGGTAGAGCTAATCAGCTGACTCCAGCAGTGTGCTATTACTGAATCAGTTACAGACCTGAGGTAGGTCTCTCTCCTGTTGTATAAGGCTTTTATTCCTTCATTAGACCATTTGTATTATGCAGTCTCCTTGACCCAGCGTGCAACAATGCTAAGATTATAATCTTTCACTGTTGGGCATATTTCCTGTCGATGATTACCAAATGCTGGTTTCTTATACAGACTACAAAACATGCTAATCTTCCTCTCTCTGCCACCTCGCCCAGCAGTGCACTTCATTTTTTACCCCCAATACCCGAGCAAGGCTTAACCATCATCAACAATTACAGTGGTAGCATTAGCTAGCTGGCATGAAAAAAAGCGGGAAAAGTAAACAGCGAAAGTCTATGTGCGTGCCCTCTCCGAGAGTAATGCCTTTAAGTAATTTCTGCCCTCATTCGCTTGTAGCGGGAAGGCTGATAGGATTATTTGGAAGACTGCAGTGGATTAGTATCAGAGAAAGTCTGAGGGGAGGAGGAGGAACACCTGGCCCTCCATGTGTCTACCTCTGCAGAAAAGAAAAAAAAAAAACAGGAAAAGAAACTAACACCGTTCAAGCTCGCTGCCACCGAGACACTCCTAATCGCTCCTGAGGACGCTCTCGAGGAGTCTAAACCTATCCATGTAACCCAAAAGGATTTGTCTTCATTAGCTAAGTACCCCAAATAGCAGGGGTAATGTGGAGTTTAGAAGAGTTTAGATGCTGGCTTAATGACTGGAAAGGTAAATGCATAAGCCTCTGTTTCCACTGCTCCCAGTAAAAAAAAAAAGCACATCAACTGAGCTATGTCAAGTGTAGTAGTAACCCTCCTCATATGTCATTAGTTATCATGAAAGATTAGGTCCAGTAATAACAGTGTTGTTTTACCATTAATTCTTTACAAATCTCCAGCAATGAAGCAGATGCATGCATATCAGAAAGCGTCAGGCCCGTGATAACACAATATAATAAATAAATAAATAAAAAAAAAATGCACAGTGAAAATAACTGAAATATTGAAAGACATCATTAAGCCTGCCATTGATGAACCTGAAGCAGAAATCAGCTCCAATTAAGTCGCTTATGTCTTATTATCTGCTTTTGTGTACTCCGAGCAAATGCGATGCCGTTCTGTCATTTTTCTGAAGCACAATACCTGTCGCCGTGTCAGCCCCTTCCCTGCTCTGGAGCCTCTTATCAGTTTGAGCGGCCTCCGTATGTGACAGGTGGCGCAGTCACAAAAACACTTAGTTACTTCACTCTCCGGCGAGAGGGAGCCATTCAGTCTTCCATCCTGTCATTTAGCAACATGCAATCAGTGCACAAAAGCAAGCAGTCATGCCTTAATGGTGTGATTGTAAGTGTCTCATTCTAATTTACTAATGACACAAAAATGTACTGCTTTCATTATGTCCCTTTATGAGCATTTCCATAGGTCTTATGTGATAAGTCACTAAATACATGGCAGCTGCTTCAATCATGCTAATAAGCTGAAAAGATGCATGGCTTTTGAGACCGAACCGCATCACTTCAGCATTTGTGCAGGGACGCACAGGAGCAAAAAGGCCGCTGTTCCTGTGCAGACGTCAAACATCTCATTAATTCTCCCCATGTGAGAAACTGGAAGTTACTGCAACTTAAAGAAACTTAATACATACAATGGCGTAAAAAAGTATTTAGCCCCTTTGCCCCCCCCCCCATTAAATTGCCTGTGATGAATCACATTTTTTGATAAGATGAGTTAAATTTCACTATTAACCACAGCCAGGCCTGATTACTGCCAGACCTGTAGAATCAAGAAATCACTTAAATAGAAAAAGTCAACATGAAGCAGATAAAAGATTTTTAAAAGCATCATATTATAATTTACACAGCCAATTACCCAACCTGCTGATTAGGACTCCCCCTATCACTAGTGAATACTAGTACATGCCTCCTCTAGGGCTGCAAAGATTAGTCAAAATGTGAACAATGTCAATTATTTTAATTTGTCGACTACAAATTGAATTGTCGACTAATCGTTATTTGTAACAGTGCTGCATTACACAAAGTGCTGGGGACAGAAGCACAGTAGGAGATAAACGGGGGTAACTCAACTTAGTCTGTGTCTCCAAAAGTGCCCAAACACAACAGATTACATATTTACTCACTAAAAATATGTACTTTCCACATTTAAACTACATCTACACATTTAAATGCCTTTTAAATCTCAATGTCAGCTGTTTCTATTGGTTTTAGAGATCAAGGAAATGGCAGAAATAAATACTGACTAATCGACTAATCAGAAGAATAATAGTCAGATTAGTCGACTACCAAAATAATCATTAGTCGCAGCCCTAGCCTCCTCCAATACACGTGAAGTCAGCCACCGCCTTTTTTGAAACTACTGCTGATGAACCATTGTCGCGTAGCATCACAAAGCGCTCGGAGGAAAGCGCAGCGACATAGTTCTGATACATCAGCTCACAGACGCCTTGTGCTGCAGACATCACCCTTTGGAGTTAAGTGGAGAGGGAGAGCACCATCTACCCTACTAGAAAGAGAGCAAGGCCAATTGTGCTCTCTCAGGGCTCTGGCAAGCTACTTGAACAGGATATAAAGCGGCGATCTCCTGATAATAATGGGAGCGTTTAGCCCTGTGGCTAAATTCTAAAGTTTTTGAGGAAACATTGAACACTGGTGAACCTTCCCAGGAGTGCTTCCTTATTAGGCTTCCTTCAGCAATCAAAAGGACCTTGCGTAAGTCCATTTACCATTAAAACACAGCTACAGTATTTACTGTAAACATCTGCTACTGAGTTATTATCAGCAGTTGGCTTGACGGGCAGATTTTGATGCAGTGTGTTAAAGGAGGAGTGCACCCCTGGCCTTATAACAAAGAAGTGCTTTAATTCCAGGCTACTTAAACCAGCAGTTTCTGTATATTGTGTGCTGTCTTCTCTGCCAGCATAAAACATGGACATTTATTAACTTTATCTTTTTATTCCCTGTTGTTTTAAAAAGCATAGTGAACAAACTTTAAAAGTTAGCTTGGAACGTGTGCTAATAACTGCCCCTCTGTCTGCTGTGGAAGGAGTAGTGTTTTAAAAAACGTGAATGGAATAAAAATAATATGAAGCTTACGAATAACAATGTAATAACGTAATTGAATTTCAAAAAAACTGAAAAAAGGGAGGGAGGATCAGTCAGCTGGCAATGTCTGAAGTGAAGCAACTATTCAAATGACCACATTTACTTTTACTTCAGTAAAGTATTATTTTGCAGTAACAGTACTTTTACTCATAGCCTTAACTTTGAACATAGATTACCTACAACCCCTGGCAAAAAGTATGGAATCACCAGTCTAGGATGAGCACTCCTTCAGACATTTCATTCTGTAAAACAAACTCTGATCAAAAACATGATACAATAATAAGGTCATTCCAAAGTGCAACTTGTTGGCTTTCAGGAACACTCAAAGAAATGAAGAAAAAACATTGTGGAAGTCAGTGAATGTTACTTTTATTGACCAACCACAGGGAAAAAAATATGGAATCACTCAATTCTGAGGAAAAAAGTATGGAATCATGAAAAACAGATAAACAAAAGATGATTCAAAATACATCACTAGTATTTAGTTGCACCACCTTTGACTTTTATAACGGCTTTCAGTCTCTGAGGCATGGACTTGATGAGTGACAAACAGTATTCTGCATCAATTTGGTGCCAACTCTCTTTGATAGCAGTTGCCAGATCAGCTTTGCAGGTCGGAGCCTTCTTGTGGACCATTTTTTTCTATTTCCACCACAGGTTTTCAATTGGGTTGAGATCTGGACTATTTGCAGGCCATGACATCGACTGAATGTGTCTTTCTCCAAGGAATGCCTGCACTGTTTTTGCCCTATGGCACGATGCATTGTCATCTTGGAAAATTATTTCATTATCTCCAAACATCTGTTCAATTGAAGGGATGAGAAAACTGTCCAAAATGTCAATGTAAACTTGTGCATTGATAGAAGAATTAACCACAGTCATCTCACCTGTGCCTTTTTCTGACATGCAGCCCCATATCATCAAGGACTGTGGAAATTTGGTTGTTTTCTTCAGGCAGGCCTCTTCATAAATCTCACTGGAACAGCACCAAACAAAATTTCCAGCATCATCACCTTGTCCAATGCAGATTCTTGACTCATCACTGAAGATAACTTTCATCCAGTCATCCACAGTCCATGATTGCCTCTCCTTAGCCCACTGCAGTCTTGTTCTTTTATGTTTAGGTGTCAATGATGGTTTTCTTTTAGCTTTCCTGTATTGAAATCCCATTTCCTTTAGGCGATTTCTTACGGTTCGGTCACATACATTGGCTCCAGCTTCTTCCCATTTATGCTTCATCTGTTTAGTTGTACTTTTTCGGTTTTCAAGACAAATGGCCTTAAGTTGCTTGTCTTGACGCTTTGATGTCTTTCTCGGTCTACCAGTACGCTTGGCTTTAACAACCATTCCATGCTGTTTGTATTTGGTCCATATCTTGGATACAGCTGACTGTGAACAGCCCACATCTTTAGCAATCATGCGTGAAGAGTTACCTTCTTCAAGAAGTTTCACAATCCTCTCTTTTGTTTCAAGAGACATTTCTCTTGTTGGAGCCATGGTTCTTGCCACTCTAATTCGTCCAGCAGCCCTCCAAGGTGTCATGACTGCAGGTGTTTTTAACTGCAGACTAACGAGCAGATCTAATCTGAGGCAGGTGTCCATTTAGGGAAAGGAAATTGACTGGGTGTGTCCTTATTTTCTACCTTCAATTTGAGTGATTCCATACTTTTTTCCTCAGAATTGAGTGATTCCATATTTTTTTCCCTGTGGTTGGTCAATAAAAGTAACATTCACTGACTTCCACAATGTTTTTTCTTCATTTCTTTGAGTGTTCCTGAAAGCCAACAAGTTGCACTTTGGAATGACCTTATTATTGTATCATGTTTTTGATCAGAGTTTGTTTTACAGAATGAAATGTCTGAAGGAGTGCTCATCCAAGACTGGTGATTCCATACTTTTTGCCAGGGGTTGTACATTACCTTGGCCTGAAAAGTGGTAGAGCTTTGTGTAGTAGCTCTTTAATACTGATCAATCAGAGACTTAGCTTGCAGTTTTTAGAGAGGTATTTATATTCATAGTGGTATTCATGAAACAGTAGCTTGGGAAATAATTTAGAAGACAAGTTTTAACATTTCATTGCACAAATATCAGACAACAGGGAGCAAAACAGGGATTTTGACAACACTAGGTGAGTTACTTTGGTAGATACTCCTAACAGTTGTTGCCCTTATTAATTGTATTAGTAGATATTAATCTTTCATAGTGTTTTACTGAGCATTATTTTGGCCTAGAAAGGGCCAGAGCTGTGAATTTGCTGTTCTGTCCTAATCTGAGAGCAGTCTTGGACATTTTTGTACAGGAGCAAAAATGGTGTGACGTCAAACATCTCACTAATTATCCCACATGAGAAGTTGAAAGCTATTTAAATGTAGTATATTTTAGAATCTCTGAGAACCTTTATATGGCTTTGTGAGTAAGCTCCAGGGAGGCTAGTAGGTTGTGCATTTTTTTCCTCAGTGGCTTCTCTTACCACTCACTGGACCACTCACTTCAGAGAAAATAACTGGGTTAAAATCAGTACAGTTTATGCAACTGTTTCCCTCGTGATCTCTGAATGCTGGAACGCTCTATGTCTGTGATGTACGACTCGTCTGTAGGTAGCCCTGCGGGGACAGTGCTGGCTTCTAAAGCTTACATGGACCATATGCAGGGACAGGAGGACAGCAAGGTCTCCAGAAATAACAAGTAAAACTTGTCATCCCCGTTTATCCAGCAATATTTGATCAGTCACTACAGCTAGCTGCACACTGAGCAGCTGCAAAGTTCCCAGCTCCATAATTCTTCAATGACTAAGCAACCCAGTAATTTGACAGGGGAAAAGTCAGGGAACGCAATGTGAGCAAAAATGTGATGCATGGCAAAAGTCATGGGACACAATCCTAGCACCTGTCCCTTGACTTTGCATATCACGCTATGATCACAGGAAGTGATCAGCCTCATATTTATAAACAGGAACAGCATCATCATTCTTTATCACATAATTATAACTTATATACATATATACAACATATACTAAAAATGTTTACAGCATGCATCATTGATAGCACAGGTTATGTTTTCTCTTCAGAAAGTGGTTGTGGCACAGTCTAAAATGACTGTGCAAGGCCTGTCTAAGACTGTTATTATTGTTTGAGGATGCAGAAGCTTGTGTTCCCCCCCACACTCAGCACCTCTCGCCCTCGGCTCGCCTCCACTCTGACACTTCACAGCAGGGGGGGAACTGGAATAGACGTTGAGGGCCAGAAAATCAAGCCCTGCCTTCAGTCGAAAGCAGACATTTGTTCTCTGTCACTAGACATCAAAGCGAAAGGCAGACTATCATCGGCAGAAGCTGCTTCCCGTCGACTGCGGCCGAGGCGGAGAGAGAGATTAGGTCAGAGTGGAGAGGGAGCAGCCTGCTCCGGTGGCGCTACAGCAGCATGGCCCAGTGGCTTGGGTAATGGACATAATCAGAGGGGGGTTTGGGTTCAAATGGCAGGTGTGGTTGACTGCATCTCCCCATTTATTTCAGCACGCCACCTGCTCTCCAAAGCACCTGCCGAGCGCGCGGCGACTCGGGATGAAAGGGTCCGCTAAATGGCTGATCCAAATAGAGATATCACCTGCGAAAGCCTCTTACTGAGCACACTTCAAAGTCCGGATCATTACTTTCCTTAGTGGCATAAGCCTATTAAAGTCTCCTTAAATCATCAGGCCGTTTTTAAAAGCTGAAGTTTGAACTTTCTATAAACAGCGCAAATCATGTTTCATGGAATTAATAACAGCCATTGCTCTTTTAAGCTAAGCATGCCCGAAATGTGCTTTTCAGGATCTAATGCCTTTTATCTGTAATGCAAAAAGAGAAGGTCAGCTGCCTCGGCCAATCTGATAGGTCTTGGTTGTTTTAAAGAGGTGTGCTCAGAATTATCTGGTGTCTTTTTTTTTTTTTTTTTTTTTTTTTTTTTTTTTTTTTTTACAGAGAGTATGCATTAAAAATGTCTGCATGCTATTCAAGACTTTCACACTGTCTGATAGATGGCAACTTATGGATGAATTAATAAATGAAGTTACACTTATATAGCACCTTTCTAGAAACCCAAAGGATGCTTTACAATGAACAAATTTCCACACAACGATTCATACTCAGCATTCATCCACACACCGGTGAGAAGCGGCAGCCAATAGCACACAGTGTACTCTCAAACAGAAACAACCTGATCACCATGTTTTTGGACTGTGGGAGAAAACCGAATACCCTGGTGGAAACCCAAGTAGACACAGAGAGAACATGGAAACTCCACCCTGATAAGGACTTGAACCCAAGACCCCAGTGCTGGGAGGCGAACGTGCTAACCACTAAGCCACCGTGCCAACTCAGTGGAGGACAGCTCTAGTCTTGCACAACAGAATTCAAGATTTAAAGAAGAAGAAATGCCAGAAGTGCACCATGTTAGGAGACAGGAACATATAAATATCCCTGGTTCATATGTGATTTGAAGCAGCAGGCAGTAGATAAAATGAGAAAAAGCATTGGGACACGCTAAAGAAATTTGTATGTTTCTTTGAAACTTCAGAAAAAAAAAAGTTTCTCAGGCAAAGAATCTATTTTCAGTACTATACAGGAGTGATTTTCCCGAAGGTGTGCAATTTCAAGCCAGCCCAGCAACTAACATGACCTGACACTGCTCTTCACGATACTGAATTGAAGCAAACTGCAGCCATTATACTGCACATAGGGGCTTTCAGGTTAGCCAGCCCTCAACACCCAAGCTGACATGGGTAAAAAAAATATTTGCACTATATTTTGGAACAGAGCAAACATGTGTATTTGGGATTACAGTGGGTCAGTATCAAGGTATCACTGGTATGTTATCTGCACAACAAGCCAGAACCTTAGAAAAACACACTGTGACCTTAAACAAATTCCTGCCCAGCCTATTATCTCTACTCGTTTACCTTAAAAAACAATGTATTTGCATTATATGGGTGGTTTAAGTCATGAGGGCAGGGATTTGGCTTGCTGACTCACTTAGCTTTAATAACCAGACAAAAAACCCTCTCTAGTGCATGTTAATCCATAGACATCCATCAAAAACTATATTTGCTCCTTCATTTTATCATATGATTTTGTTTCTTGTGATTGTTTGCTTGGATTTAGAGGGACTCTAATGGTCAGTCATGAATGGACAGTCAAATGTCATTTGTGTCACATTTAAAAATAAACTTTTCTTATCCCATAAGTACAGTACAGCAAAAAGCTAATTGCATTCTTCGTAATGTCTTCTTTTTTTATATCAAAGTATTTTTTTATAATATTTGTCACATTTAAATTCCTCAGCTCATACAACTAATCATAAAGGTCTTCTTCTGCTAAAATCCATTTTGTTTTTTTTTGTGAAATACTATAGGTCTCTCTGAGTTGTATATTTATGCTGCATATTAAACTGTTTCTCAGCCTCCACTGTCTGCAGTAGCTAAGAAAAGAAAATACTCAGGAAAAATGAGCTAGGAAAGCACCGTGTCTACATCAATCCGTGAACTAGTATTCATGGCCTCGCCCACCTTGACTCGGGACCACCCACAGGCAGTGCAGAAGTTTTAAATTGGATCTCCGGTTGATTTCGCATTTTACAGAGACCTTAAATATACACTAGGGAAGCACAGTTTGACAAGGCAGCACAACTCGACAGAACACCGGTCAAAGCAGGCGCCATTCACGTCAAATTATAAATAAAATAATATCACGATATTTCAGGGTATTTTTGCGATAACGATATACTTGGCGATATAGGAAAACTAAAATTATTTCTTATTTTCAGGAACATAGTATAATAGTATAACAGTATAATCATAATGTGGCAAAATAAATAATATAGCATAAAATAATATATAGTGCAGCAAATAATATTGCAGAATATTTAGTGCATGCATATAAACTGCAAACTAAAACAATTATACAATAAATACACCTAAAGCTTCACAGTAAATAATAGACTACTTTAAAGACAGAACAGCCCTATTATCACGATACAGATTTTTAACATCATGATATTTCTGTGTCACGATATATTGTACACGATATAATATTGCCCACCCCTAGTTTCCATGTATGAATATTCATGAGAAAGAGCCGAAATTCTGTCTTTTTTCATAGAACACTAATTCAGTAAACTAAAGCAGGGCTATACAGAAAAAGCAGAACACTTTTTTTTTTCACAAAAAAAGGCTCACATGGCATTCATTCATTCTAGAGACCACAACTATTCTTTTAAAATGAATGAAAAAACTTTGGAATGAGACCTTAATATAAGATAAAGACAATACCAATAAAATTATATACAACAAATGGTGAGACAGGTTATTCTTAGTGAGGTTTAGGGTGAACATGTTGGGTAGTAATCATGCTCGCTAGTGTGGCTAGTGAAATTGTACCCAAACTGTCAATTAAATTTGGTTAACTAATTGATTTAGTAGTGTTAGTTATATATGCTTTTTCACATTAGTGACATTTTTTTATCTTCAATAAACGAAACAAATTATTTAAAATCTTTATTGTGGCTTTACTTTTGGTATCTTTATTTTGTGTTAAAAGGATAGAAGACATAAAACAATCAGATTAGACAAATACAGAAAATGTATTAAGTTGGAATGGGGCAAATATTTTCTTACAGCATGCAGTGAAAAATAATGCAAATTGGTCAAATTATTCTTTAGTTATGAGGTAAGAAATGAGCACTAGAATATACAGAACCTTTATTGAGACAGTGAGGAAAATGTACTTGAGTAAGTACTGTAAAATGAGAACTAAGCTAGGCTTTCTTGGTGTTTGTTTTAAAGCAGCTGAACTTGAACTGCTCCTCTAGGCTGCCTGAACCAGACACAAAAGGCAGGAAGGCTGACACTTCAAATATGGCTTTGGTGGGGTGCAGGACCCTGTGATCCTCAGACCCTTCTGACAGCCCAGAGTGTGATTAAAGCGAAGATCTTCTGGTGCTGAGGCAAATTAGGTCTAGACTTCACCCCTCTAAGACCTTTACCCACAACCTGATTTGCTTCTTTCATATCACCCTTCAGAACCTTTCCTGTTTGAAGAGTAGGAGGTGCTCCCTTCTTTTCTGTTTCTTGCCATCTTCTTGGCATCTCCGTTTTTCTTTCTTTCATATTGTAATTTGTCTCTTCTGCCCACTTCACCTTCACTCTCTCACTACCACACCGTCTAACTCCCTGTCTCTCTGTCTAGGTAAGATGCCCATTAACACCTAACATGCTAAACAGAGCCACTGTAACCCACCAACACCTCTCACAAGGGGCACAAACAGTCTGCCGCTACAAACAGCTTCCCCTCAGAAAGGATAAGCAGCAGAAAACGAGAGGGACTTCAAAAAAGGCTGAAGACAGAGAGGCACTGTAAGGAGGAGGAGTGATGACAAAGGTTGACAGCAGATCAGCTGGATCCCTGATTTAAATTCAGCTTCTACTCATAGTTTGGTGCTTTTTTTATTTATGACTGCCATATTCATTAAAATGAAGGCTAAGGAGGTCTAGACCTCAGCACAAGCTCTGGCAGGTTCGGGTAAGGAATGCGGGGCTAATAAATAAACATAACCCTCCTGCATAAATATTAACTTATATATTATTTAGTGTTTGTCTGAGTAAAGAAAAAATAAAAAAAGACAATTTTTGGGCGAGGAAAACAAAATACAACTTTTACCTGATGTTGAAGAGCAGGAGGAATTCTGGCATGGACTGACAACTTAAAGACTAACAATTTATCTTGTAGCTATCATGTTAGCTTGTTTTATTTTTTTAAATATTATTGAATATTGTGTATCATGTGTTAATAATACTATTGAATTATGTTATCTTGAGAAGTGTTCAGATTTGTCACAAGTCTCTGAGTCTCCTTATTATTGTTGGAATTTGAGATGCACCACCATTGAAATTCTGGGCTGTTTATGTTGAATATTTTTTTCACTTACACGTCTATCTGCCAATGCCTGTACATAAAGGTAAAAGGCAATATAACTGCAGTAAAATGCAAGTATAATGCACTAAGGTTTAAAAACAGGGTGGACTGAGTCAGCATTGTGGAGAAGGTTGTACACAAAAGTTTGTCATTTTCTTCTTTATTTCGACTTTCTGCTGCATGAGTTTATTAAATTAGCAAATTTTAGACAGTTTTACATTGTTTTCAAGTGTTGTTTTTGCCTGTACCTTTTAATAATTTAAAGTAAGACCTGACCGGCTGAAGCTACCATTACCTTAGTGCTATTTAGTGGATTTACCAGGTAAGCACTAGCAGGATTACCAAGTACCAAAAGCTGCTGGGATGCTAAGCTATAACCGTAGCACTTGCATGCTGTGCTACCTGGGCTACCGCGCTAAAAACATTCGAAACTGAAGGTGGTCATTTAGTATAGATATTTAGCTGTTAGACGGAATAACTGTAGGTTAACTTGTAGCTGAGTGATTTACTGTGAAAATAGTTTGTGAAATTATGATCAGCTGGGGAAGAGGCTCTTATATTGAGGGAGAAGGACTCTGCCTGAGGCAGTGTAAACTCATTTTATGAAGTGTTTGTTGGTTGCATGTTGTGTATTAGCGTTTAAAATCTATTCTCTTTTCTGTCTTGCTCATTAATCCTATTTTTTTCTGCTTTTCTATTGCATGTTTTCTTTGCCCGTTTCTTATTGTCCCTTTTCTGGCTTTCCTCTGAGACAGTACATAAAAGAACAGACATAAAGCACGAAACAGTGCAGGAAAATCAAATGCATATAGTAGAGACTCTCTCCTTTTTCACTCTGTTCCTGGATATTTTACTACACTATAGCTGTATGAACAGTATCCTCAATTATAATATATTTAACAACAAACTTATATGGTTGTATCTCTTTGTGAATATGTTTGCTGCTGCTGTAAAATGTGAATTTTTGCTTTGAATTTAATTTAAAGTTTTCTATCACAACATTGTTCTGTAACATTTGACTTGTTGTCTTTTTATTGTCACTATGCTTATTGTAGTATTACTAGTGGGTATGGGAAAGTAAATTTCACACTTTAATTTTAAAATAAATAAGATAGATGCTATGTTTTTGTCTTATGCAACTAAAATGTCAAAATAGACTGTGTATGAATGTACTATTTTGTGAAACGTAGCTTAGTTTGATGATTTAGCTTTGATAGCTTATACAAACTATTTATTATGTTTTTATTATTCATGTATTTCTACAAAGCATCTAATCAGACATAAATAAAACAATCAATAAAAAACTGGCCATACTCTGAGTGTAAAGTGACAAAAAGTCTATAATTAAAGTAGATTATGAGTATTTAAGTTTATCTGTAATATTTGGAAAAGCATATTGCTGACAATGAAGTGTAAAGGAAAGAATTGCTGCTGCTTTGAGATTTATCCTGAGGTAAGTGGATAATAGGGGTGTGCCATATCATATTGTACGCGATAATATCGCCAAAAAATATATATATCGTGAACGATATTAAACCCTAAAATAACGTGCCATATCACCCATCCCCTATTATCACCTCAGGGTGATACTTTTTGGCAGTTGTTAGCAAAAGAAAAATTCACACTGTTCTCATTTTCCATTATATATCTACTAAAGACAGATTATATCTGTACATTACCATTAATTTTACTGCAGTACTGGATATATGGAGATATATGGAGTGCATTATTAGTGTTGTGCAGTAGTGTATTCTTGGAAAAATATTCATCATCAAAAATATTCAGTGTTTTGTCATATCGCCAAGGATCGTTATCGCAAAAATACCATGAAATATCGTGATATTATTTTAGGGCCATATCGCCCATCCCTAGTGGATAATAACTTGAATTTGAAACAAAGCTCTTGAGCACAACGTGCTAGACATGATGACGTATGCTGACTCTAAAGGGTTCCACAAACACGTTGCTGCATACGTTTTCTTATCAGTTAAAATGCTGCCAAATGAGAGAGCTGCCTGTGAAGGCATCTCAATGACTACCTAGGCATCTGCTTTCAGACTGGAACACACCTAGTATGTAGAGTCTAGAGCTTCTAAAAGTACTCACATTTTTTCCCTCCTGAGGCCCACTTGGCTTTTTTTAGAGCCAACCTCAGCTAGAACATGTGTCAATACACAAACTACTGCAGTGTATTCATACAAATATCAGGTCAAGTCATCCCATTTGTCGAGAACATTTATTTTAAGTGGATGTTAATTTTTGTGGAAAAAAAAAATCAATATTTTGACAGTCACCAGTTGTTAAATTATGTCCCTAAATCATTCACTTGATGCTGATTTTGATTATTTAACTTTCTAGAAATACAATAAAATGGTGAAGAGTTTCATGGTTTTATTTTTAGTCATTCAATCTTAATTTTTCTATCCCACTTTTATGTGCACTCCACTGCAATTCCACACCCCACCTCTGTTTTAGGTCTTTTCAGAAAACTTTTAAATCAGCACTAGGTAGGATTTCCTTGATTTTTTATTTTTTTAAAGAAGTAAAATTACAGCTTGAAACTCACTGCAGCGCTGCATTGAGGTGTATTAGGAGGAATAGCGGTGCTCTCGTGTCTGTGCCGGAGATCCTCTGAGCTCAAACCAGACACCGAGGCGGCCACGACCAACGCTTGCGAGAACTGCGACCTGCTTTCAGACCTTTTTTTAACAGTTCTACAAGGACTACTGGTTCATTCTTTACAAACTAACATAAAGAAGCTGGAAAGAGACCGAATATGTCTGAAAGCCAGAAAACAAGAAAGAGAAACTAATCCGCCTGAAACATTTATTACACTCTCCAACTGTAGGGGGAGCCTGCGAGCACAAAATCTCAATCCTACCTAGTGGAGCTTTATTAAAGGTTGTTTAACGTATGATGTGTTCGCAAAGATAAGTACCACATTGGTTTTGTTTTTCAGATTTTTAAGAAAAGGTTCATTATCCACTTAGTTTTGGTCTCTTACTAGATGCTTTGGCAGTGGTTTATTTGGTCTTCACACTTCACACAATATGCAGCTGCTGTGCTATTCGACAGTGAATGCATGAGCAGTGGTGTGAACTGATTCAACGGGCGATTGGTCTTCAGCGTCACGTTGGCTAGCTTGTTCAGAGATGTGATTTGGTTCAATGGGCAGCCGGTCTTCAGCGTCACATTGACTGCTTTTGTGGCGGCTCGAGCTGGCTCGACTAAAGGTCGCCCTCCCCTTGCGAGTTTTCAGGAGTGTTGACATGGCCAGTGTTGTTATTAAGAGCTTTTAGCACCTCGGTGGGCCGACTGTCACACACTTCTCAGGTCACACACTCCTCCTTCCCAACAGAGGGACAAAAGGCCACGGCTCAGTCCTGAAAAGGCTCCGAAAATGACTTCAGGGGCCTTCCTTCACTCCCACAGCAGGCGCGAGCGAGGCAGGGAAAAAGCATCTGAGAGCTATTTGATGTTGCCAGGGATAGATTTTCGCCACCAGGGTTTCTGGGAGGAGAGAAATCGATAGGACACTTCAGGGGAACTTCACCTGCCCGCTAACCCGTGACGGACCCTCCACTCCCCACTGCTGGAAATCAGAGGTGTCACAGCGTACAACAGCTTGATTTAACTAAAAATAAAAAATAAAAATCTCAGAGGAGTCAGGGTCATACGTTAAGGCCAGGGAGACATATAAAAGCCAGAGAGGTGAACAACTCCAGGAAAAACAAGTGGGATCTTTGTATTATTTCAGTGGACACTCCTGACTCCAGTAGGCCAGTATCAGAGAAAAAGTTAAGGTACAGCGATGTCTAAATCCATTCCAGTGGATCAAGGTCGAGGCTGACCATGCATATTTTAATGGATTACTTACCGGCCATTTCAAGCTCGCTTAAGTTCAGATCCTTTATTTTTGCCATTTAGCAAAGCTCCCTCTTGTGTCCTCTTGGAGGTCCATAAATGGACATAACTCAAAGTCAAACAATTTGTAATAATTTTATAGCGGGACATGAATATGTAATATCTGTCTTTTGACTGCGTTTGAGCCACATTATGCTTTTTCTGATCATGTGGGGAATATACACTCACGTCATATCTTTACTGTTATAATAATTCTGATCATAATCAAAACAGCACTACTTTCTTTGGTTAAACCAAGACTGAAGCACATTTAAGACTGAGAGCAGTAGGATCATGTCTGCCTGTTAAAGTTATAACATATTCACACAACTATAAGTCGTGAACAAAAACTTCATCAGGACATTCCTGTTTATTTAAGTTAAAACTGAAACATCTAACAACTACACTGCCTGGCCAGAATAAAGGTCACACACTCTAATATTTCATTGGACCACCTTTAGTGGAACATATTTGCTGTGGCATTGTTTCCATAAGCTTCTGCAATGTCACAACATTTATTTCTGTTCAAAGTTGCATTAATGTTTCACTGTGCAAAATCTTCTCCAGCACATCCCAAAGATTCTAAATGAGGTTAAGTTTTGGATGGTTCATCCTCCCTGAACTCTGAATGCTGGAATTTACTTCTTGGAGTGTGCCTAAGCCATCAGAGAAGAAAAAATAAATCCATTGATGGAATAACCTAGTGGTTAAGTATATTCAGGTACTCAGCTGTCTGATTTTAGTATTTTCAGCAATCTCCTTAGATGTTCATTAATCTGCTGGATGCATGCCACTAACTTGGCCCTTTCCGAAAGAGTAACATACTGTCTATGACCACAGGATGTATCTTTCCACATGGTTATTTAACAAACGAGAAGCTACTCACTGCATCAGCTATGGTTAAATTGTTTGCCATTTCTTGCTATCTGAAATACAATCCCCCATGCAGTAAATATTCAATGGGAGGCTTATACCCATTTACTTACTTATATCCAGGGGGTTAACTTTTTGGCCAGTCAGTGTAGGGATCACCCTAAAGAGGACACAACTTATAAGTAAATAAAATACCATTGTGATGGTTATGTTTGGTTATGCTCCTCTCTGGTCTTTATGGGTACTGCACATGTACTTTTGTGAGCTCCGCCACACACCTGCAGGCACTCAGCTCAGCTGTGGCTCATTCCAGGGTATATTAGGACTGCTTGAGCCTCTGTGTTTTCACTGGACTTTGTAAGTATTTACTGGAGCTCTGAATTGTGTTTTTGTGTTAGCCTTCCTATGTTTGAACCTTTCTTGTTTTGACTTGGTTGAAGGATATGCCTGCTCTATACCTGCATGCATGTAAGGATGTACATCTCTCACACTTTTGTAAATATTTTATTAAATTTTTCATATATTATATTGTTTCATGGGACAACACTGAAGATATGACACTTTGATACAATGTAGTTGGTTTACAGCTTGTATAACAGTGTAAACTTGCTGTACCCTCATAATAATTCCTTACACAGACAATGTCTAAACTGCTGACAACAAAAGTGAGTACACCACTAAGTCACAATGGCCGAACTGTGCCCATGTAGCCATTTTTTCATTCCCAGCGTCATGTGACTTGTTACTGTTACAAGGTCTCAGGTGTGAATGGTGAACAAGGCTTTTAAATTTGGTGTTTTGGGTACAATTCTCTCATACTGATTACTGGATATGTACTTCAGGGCAAGAAAAATACTTAAAGGTCCTCCTTTTGCTAAAATCCACTTTTTTTGAACTAGTAAAAGAAAATCCAAAATACGAGTTGATCAGAAAAGGCTCAGAAGTCTACATCAACCAGTGAGTTCATGGGGATGAATTGACTGTGGGGGAAGGGAGGTAGGCGTCCTCAGCTGCAGTTCTTTTAGCCAATCAGAGGCAATATGTTTGCATGCATGAATATTCATGAGAAAAAGCCCAAATCCTGTCTTTCTGCAGAGACCACTAATTTAGTAATCTAAAGCAGGGCTAAATAGAAACACCTGAGCACTTTCTTTCACAAAAAAAGGGTTTACATGGCATTTATTCATACTAGAGACCACAGCTAGACATTTTAAAATGAATGAAAAAACGATGGAATGAGACCTTAAAGCAGCACTAGGTAGGATTTCCTTGATTTTTTTTCTTTTTAAAGAAGTAAAATTACAGCTTAAAACTCATTGCAGCACTCCATTGAGGTGTAATAGGAGAAATAGCAGTGCTTTTGTGTCAGTCCCGGGCTCCTCTGAGCTCAAACCAGACTCTGTAAGTTTTCCAAGGTGGTCGCTACCAACATTCCCAAGAACTGCGACCTGCTTTCCAACCTTTAGTTCTAACAGTTCTACAAGGACTACTGGTTCATTCTTTACAAACTAACATACAGACACTCTGGCAGAAGCTGGAAAGAGACAGAATATGTCTGTGAAAGCCAGAAAACGAGAGAAAAAGAAACTAATCCGCCTGAAACATTTATTACACTCTACAACTGTAGAGGGAGCCCACGTGCACAAAATCTCAATCCTACCTAGTGGAGCTTTAAAGGATGCGAGAAAAAGAATTGTTGCTTATGGCCTAGGCTATAAGACATTTGCCAACACCCTAAAACTGAGATACAGCACTATGGCCCTGGTCAAACAGTTGTTTTTCAGGTCAGGTTCCACATTTCATCATCATATGCTTTTCTGTTCTGTGTACACTGTGAATATTGTCAGTTCTTCTGATCAACTGCATGCTGGTTAGTCTGTGACTAACTACATACTGGTTATAATGTGGCCATTTCAACTGATAATATGATATAATATTGTGACAGAACTGTATCTGGCCACAAGCTAAACAAGCTTGCTGTGGGTGGACAGGTGGTAAGAGGTTGGAAAATGTAATGAAACAAGAGTTTTGATTGCTTTCATTACACAACCTGGAATATGATGCATATCATTCTTTTAAAGTGCAATTTATAGATAACATAGTATACATACCTATGCACACCACAAGGCCATTACAAGTTTAAGAGCTCTTGTGAACTGCCATTGTATCTCAGCTACATCTACAGAGAGCACTCCATGTCAAACTGTAAATTAACACCAATGAAGCTACAGCACTTTCAGACATGTCTGTAGAAAGATAACATAGAAGAGGACATTATAAAAGACATAACTAAAGGATCTATTCTATACAGCCTTGTGCAACTGGATTACGCACTTGTGAATAAAGTGAACGTGGGTATTATAAGGAATGCCAACTTATAACAAAAAACACTCCACTGGATACATGCACCTATGATTCTTGATTTAAACTAGATAGCAAAAGCTAAGAGTGAGTGATTGTACACAAACAAAAGGCTGGAGCGGTTACTGTTGCCATAGGGTAGAGATACTGTTAACTACGCATTTGCGTACGCAAGATGGCTACACCTTTCCAATAAGCAGCAAATAAACAAACATACAGTAAAAAGTAACAAGAATCATTCATTTTTAAGAAAGTATTTCATATTTTGTGAGCTTGTTTGAAAGTCTAGTTTAGTTAATTCCACATGACTACAGGACGCTCCCAGCCAGCATATAAATGTGTTCCAATTCCATTAGCAGCTCTTCTGATTTACAGTAAAACCAAAATCTAGATATATGTACAAAAGTAACAGTTCCACTTTAAAATAAACACAAGAGAGTGAATGAAAAGTAGCAACAGTTACAGGACTAATTTTTTGCACTGGTTGCACAGGAGACTTTTATTTTGACATGTTGCGTAGTGGATTAGCGGCTAACCGGTGACGCTAACTGTATTTCCGAACTGAATTAATCAATGTTTTTTAATAACAGATTGATTTATTGGTGCTGATTAGAGTGGGTAGGATCTGTGGTTTGATATTTGATGTGAATTATGGCTTTAGTTCATGTATGATTCATGTTATTTTTATTACCTTTACAATGCTGGAATGCAGCTGTCAGCCCAAAGCTAGCTAAGCTAACAGACTGCAGATGTTAATAGAGATGGCTAATGGCTAACTGGCGATGCTGACTGTATTTCTGAACTAAATTATTTGCTGTTTTTAACAACAGATGGGTGTGTTTGTGTTAGTTAGTGTTTGTAGACCCTGTTGTTTTGTAGGATATGTGGATTATGACTATAGTTTACTCCAGTCTGTAGTTAATACCTTTACGACATCAGAATGCAGTTGTCAGCTAAAATTTACGTGGTCAGCCTTAGACAGAAGCTGCAGGGGGTTCAGGGTAAACCGTGGAACTGGAATCCGGATCAGTGATGTGTTTTGTGTCAACATCACAGCGGGTTTATTGTCCAGCTGTAGCTGTGGACTGGAATAAGGATTGGTAAGTGGTTCGGCCATGCTCGCCTGATATCTGATTTGTTAAATTACACCAATATCGGCCCCAATACCGATATCAAGCACCACTGAACTAATAATCTAACTGGATGCATGTATAAATGTATCTTTTATGGATAACTGTTTTCGCACTGTGTTGATTTTAGACCCCTGCCCACTTTATATACACAGAGTGTTTTTCAAGTGTGTTTCTAAGTGCCTTTTTTCTCTTTTTGAAATTGAAACTACCCGCTCTGATTCAGAACTCATGAAGAGAGGATCAAAAACATCCACATGTCAAAACACCATCAGAAGCCTGTCTTTAGCTCGCATCAAAGCAGGTCTGCAGAGAAGAAAGGATGGTTCCTTTTGCTTTCGGTTTCTTTAGACAGCTTTAGTCCATGTTATGTTGACATTTCAATTGAACTGCTTCAGAGTTCTATGGCAGTGTTCTCAGTTGTTTTAACCACATTATCAAAGCCATCGCACCAGGGGTCCTTTTAATACAACTAATCCTGACATGTTGGTACGCACCATAAATGCTGCTTCGACTGCCACTAAAAGCCCAAATATGTCTCCCTTTGATTTATAGGACTTGGTAAATGCTACAAGACATTTAAAAACACATGTTTTACAAACTACAGCCCTAAAAAGGCATATTCCTATTGAAAATTTTATTTTAAAAACAAGAATTTGTTTGTGCTTTCCATGCAGAGGCTTGATATGTAACTTTAGAAAGTTGGCAAATTACAATTACAATTGGAATTACAATTGCTGCCTTTTATTATTATTAGAAAAGAGAAAAAAAATAATATACTGCACTTAAATACACATAAATACACAGTATTACATTTGTTCAAATTAATACAGATGTGTCCAAAGTGCAATGTTTAAATGAGAATAAACATACAGGTGTTAAAATTAAGTGTGAATGTGTACTGTAACTTTACAATTTTTGTTTTGTAACTTATATATTCAAAAGCACAAATTTGAAGGGAAATGAATAAGAATCTAAATTACATCAAAATCACAAAATGTGTGTTAATCGTTTTTAAATTGGCTATCACTTTAAATGTGTGTTCTTGTAATATTATCATCCATTCTCATTTGTTTGTGAACACAAATGTAGCATTTTGTGTCAAATCAAAAAAACATATTAAATCAGATTTAATTGATTATCCAAAAAGGACAAAAGATACAGAAGGCAAAACAAAATACTTCATAAAATGAAAGAATGCAGCATCAGTTTATCAACAAACCCCCTGTCCTCTTAAGAATAATATATACAATCTGTATATATTTAATATATTCAGATTCCACATACTAAATATATAAATCATCTTTCCAGGAGATTCATCCAGATTAATTCCATAGCATGTTAATAACTCAAACACATAAACCACTGCTAGAAAACAAAACTGTGAAGACTCTGTAATGTATTTGGACTAAATTGTTAGTATTGTCTCAAATTAGAGCTCCCATATAGATCTTAACAGCTGTACTTCTGACTACTGCAGGGATCACTGTGGCCAAGAACCACTTGCTTTGACAGGAAGGCAGCATTTGATTGGCATGAAAATAAGCTTATCACAAAGCGCTTTATGTCTCCACAGATTTCTGCTACTTTTTAGAGGCACTGAAGTCCTGATCAGTATACCTTCCCACAATTCACCTCTGGTCTATAGGACATTGTATTCCCTTCAGGTGTTTTCACACAGATGTGATGGCCCTTGTCTATGTATATGGTTGTATAACTGTCTGTCTGCAGAGTTTATGAATCCAAGACTTTCTACATTGTTTGACAAACAGATTAATGTGGTTTTTCTTCTGTGTGTGCTCATTTTGGTTTGTTATTATTTGCCGTTATGATTAATGCAGTCAATACAAACAGAGGAAATGCAGAGCTTATATCTACAAACAAAAAAAGCTATTAAAACAAATAAAACCTGACCTGAATTAAACCATCAAATCTCTCACATGCAGCAGGCTTTGAGACCTATTGATATTCCCAGGCCATCAGTGGGGATGGCAGTGTGTTTAACAGATCTGTAGCCAGAAACGAGTGAAAGAAAGAGAAGAAAAGGGGCTGGGCTGCATGCAGCAGATTGCATCAGCTCACTTCAATGCGTCAGAAAATGAAGCTGATTGATTTTCTTTTTAATCCAGCAGTTTCCAATATCCCTAATAGTTTGAGTACAGATCAGGAGACCCACCTGACCATGGCCAGCGGGACCGGACTGTCACACAGCGCAGGGAGGCCGGGATTTGGAATGAAAGGTGGTGGGAAGGGGACAGATGAAAGGCAGAGGGAAAAGGAAGCTGGAGAAGGATGAAGAGCAATGTGCCACACTCTTCACTACACCACACACACACATACACACACGCCTTTTTTGGCAGACACAGCAGGTCTGGAGGACAGCCAAGCAGGAAAGTGGAGGGAGAGATGGATGGAAAGAAGCTATTAGTTTGCTGGAAAGAGAAGAGAGAGAGAGAAAGGTAGCAGGGAGGGCAATATGGAGAAAGACCAGACGAGTAGAAGGAGAAAAAAATAAAAAGAAAATTGGAATTGAGGATAAGGAATAATAAGGCATGAAAGAGCGAGAGATAAGAAGGGTGGCAGGGTCCAAGTGTCTACTAAAGCAGAAGTTTATAATCCACTGCAAATGTGTACATGTGTGTATGGAGTTTTTTAGTGTGCTGACATCTTTGTCCATTGTATGAATGTAGGCTGATTAGCTGATTATTCCTAACTCGATAAAGCAGCACATTCTTTCACAGCCACAATGTGCACGAGTGACCAGCTGTATATGCTGTTATATATGTGCTGGGTTTTCTCCATTAAAGTTATGTGAAAAAAAAAGAGATTTATAACCTGCTCAAGGCACGTTGTGATGCTCATTGCTATCTTACACCCCAACAATCTTTCATGCCTTGCACCTTCACCATTAAAATATCAACAGAGTTTACAAATATACCTGCGCTGATGATGCGTGTGGTGAAATGGAAGTGTGGTGTGTTCAGGTAAATTTCTGGCATATTGCTATCTTGTTGGCAGAAAACACAGGTGTGCCACTGACTGGGTAAAACCCTGACTCACCTATAAATCGCTAAAATAGGGCCCCAAATCTCTACCACCCTATCGGAAATCATCCTTGAATTCAGGATTTCAAAAGTCATCATCTGACCAACTGTTGTCATATTCAACACATCAGTTACCTGATGCTCTGATGAGAAGGTGGGGTGAGAGAGAAAGATAGAGAGAAAACTGAACATGTATTTTTCGCACTATGAGGCCCACCAGATTATAAGGCTCACTAGTGGTTAGCAGCTAATGCCTGCGATAGAGCTACACTGAGAAACTCTGTGTGCTCTGGTAAGCCAGGGCAATATTAGCTAGTGGTTCGTCCCACTTAGCTTGTTTTAACACGGTAAACATGCACACTATAGTTTGATTTACTCGCCTCTGAACAGCAAAAGAACTAGCGCTGTGGTTAGCGGCTAATGCTGCTCCGGCAGTGCTAATCGGGGTTAGCAGCAGGGTACAGGCTGATAACTCACCTCTGGATGGCCGAAGAGCTAGCACTTAGCACAGTTAGCAGCTAATGTTAATGCTGCTGGAGACTGAAACTAAACTGAAACCCCTGTATAATGCTACACTTCAGTGGTAAGATTCAGACAAATCCTTTAAAACTGCAGAGCTTTACTATACAGACAGATAATGACACAAACAATACAGCCGAAAAAAACAAGGGTTTTAAAATGCTTGGCAAAACATCTCTTCTATTTCCAAATTGGTAATTCAGTCATTTTTTTAAGCAGAAATTGCTAAAATCTTTAAAAAAATGTTTATTTCCTCAATTACAATCCATCTAGGTGGTGTATAAAGGCAAATGACCAAACGCTGCAGCACTGTTCAAATATTTGAGTGTATATCAGTAAGTACTTATCCATAATACATATGAGACATGTGAATAATGCTATGTCTTGGTACTGAATAAAAACAAGTGTAGAGACTTTAGTAGGCTCATTATTCCTCCGCCTGCAGCTAAAATGCAGTAATTGTTATCAGGGGCAGATATCAGAGCAGATATACACAGCATGAGCTTCGTCTCAGTCACCCGCCATGGGCACACACACCGAACAAGGTCATCTGTTACTGTAGGACAATACAGAGAGAGACACTGAAACACACACACACACACACTGCAGAGTACTAAGCGAGCCTGTTGAGTGTGTAAGAGTCTCGTGGACTGTGCTGAAAGGAGCTGCCTGTGCATAATGAAGATTTATGCACACAGACACCACCCAGCCGAGTGGAACGGCATAATTTATACAAACAAACATGAAAACGCCACCAGCTCATTGAGTGGATTTTTCTTTCTCTTTCTTTATTTCCATATCAGTCCTTCAGTCCTTTTTACCATCTGTACCTGAGTCCTCCTAACAGACATGCAGAGTCTCCATCAATTCATTATGAACTGGATCTGCAATGCACTGTATGATATGTTGACTATTTGCTTGCCATTGTGACTTCCATCCAGTATACCTGTGTAGTGTTACAATACATTATATTACTGTATACCATTCAACACAAGCCTTTCAATTCAACATAGTAGCATTCTACAGCACATAATATCTTCATATAATGCTGATTAAAAAAACAAGCTAGCCCACAGCACACACTATCCATCCACTAGTAGGGGTGTGACGAGAACTCGTGGCACGAGATCTCGCAAGATTAAACATGACGATATTTCTCGTCAATATTTAACCTGTCTCGCGGGGAAAAAAATAGTTTAGTGGGGACTTTTTAAGCGGGATCTGGCAACACAGCAGGAGTGCAACTACTACTGTTTGAGGTGTATGCAAATGTAGAATCAGCGCCCCCGGGGGGGAGGGGGTGGGGGAGATACATTCTGTCATTACTAGCCCACCGCGCTCCACAAAACCAGCAAGCTGATTGGCTGCTTCTCCTGAGAACAAAAATTATTTGGGGCTTTCATTTGGCGCCCCCTTTAGTGCAGCGCCCCTATGCGTTGCATAGGCTGCATACCCCCTTTTTAAGTTGTATGTCTGGCTGCATTTATATATATAAATACTGTAAGTAAATCCTACACGTGACTGTTTCATAGACAGTTGTACTAATCCCTTAGCTCTGTACTGTATTTAAAAACAAATTTTCTGTCTCTGTTTGCACTTCAAGCATAGTCTTAATATGACTGATTATGGTTATGCATAGTTAAATTACAAGAGATTTAGGAGAAAAAAAAAACACAAACCATAGGCTTAATATGACTGGTTGTGGTTTGCACTTATTGTTTGCACTATATAAGACCTAGAAAAGTTTTATTTTTATTTTTTATTCTTATTCTTATTTCTATTTCTTATAAAACCAATATTTGATAGAAACCAGTCTGTTAAGTTTGCGTTATATAATTTTGTCAAATAAAACTCTAGTTTTCAAGCCATTTTTCATTTTTGACGTCTTCTTTAAAATTTTATTTTTAAATCTCGTCGTCTCGTTCTCGTGAACCCAATATCGTGTCTCGTCTCGTCTCGTGATATTAGTGTCTCGTCACACACCTATCCACTAGCATAGCTTTAAGATAGCAACTTAGCTAATCTTACTGTTTCTTCACCAAACATTAGTACATTTGCCTGTCTGTGCATATTTTTTTACGGATCAATGTAATTCCACTGTATTGTTTAGCAGGTGAACAGACAAACAATGGCGATATTTAACCTGTGTAGCTATGCACTCTGAGCTAGCTAAGCTAGCACTGTTCTTGCCCCTCGTTAGCAGTCAGTGGCTATGTTTACATGCAAGGCTTTCCTCCAATCCAAATTAATTCATTCTGATTATAGAATCTGACAAAGGGGTTGATATGTACACTTTCCCCAATAGTCTGAGTATACTCTCAGTTTATACTCTACAATTAATCTGATTAAACATGACATGCATGATAATAATATCAGGCATCAGGAGATGGCAGCCAGTGTGAGAGGAGCAACAGCAACTACCTATGTTTCCAGAGTTTGCAGTTGGTATGTTTGTTTCTTCAACAGCGTTAAAATTATGGCGGACTCAGGACAACCTAATTCACATTTTCTTGTTAAAGAAGGGGCGAGGTGAAGAGCTTATGTCCTCCATGTCTTCAAACATGCCCATGACCAGGAACTAGTGGATGAAAGTGAGGAGTATAGTTAAGCTTTGTAATCTTCTATCTTGCTGCATATGTACTAGCCCGATACGTACCTTAGAATTGTGGATCTAATCGGGTACAGGTGTTTACAATGCTATTATTCCTTTATTTAACAATTTATTTAAAGGATTATCCACCTTGTTCGATCAGATAGAAATTTTATTCGGAACTGCCTCAATCGGACTACTCTATTCCAATTAAGGAGTTTACATGGATGTGTTCTATTCCAATTGCGCTATTAGTCTGATGATTAACAGAAAATTAGGCTGCACTGAAACGTAGCCAGTGATATCATCAGGATATTTTAAAGCAGCTTCAAGTACCACAAAAGATGTCCATTTCAAGCTTTGATGCAAATATTGAAAATAAATAAGTTGTGTGTGTGTGTGTGTGTGTGAGCGTAGAGAGGTATTACATTAAGCTACTCTTACTCCTTTTACTTAATTATATGCCCCTTAATACAACAAGAGGCTGGCGTTACCATTTAGCTTAGCAAGATGACTAAAACATCTTGACAAAGCACAACACCAGATTCATTATCATAAAGGTTCTTTGATACATATTTGAAGAATAAAGAACTGAATCAATTATGTCTTCTGTTGTGTTAAACCAAGTTGCTATCTTTTTAATTAAGACCTAGCACAATCTGATCTGTCGTCCCATTAAATTAATCATAAAGGAAATTGCTACTATCATAAAGCTTTACCTGCTGGACTGATGATCCGTTAAATACAACTGTGGAAACCTGCACTGGGCTAATGTTAACTGGGTTAACATTACATTAAAAATAAATATAAACTTTCTGTTCATAGGAAATGTATTAAAATGTAAATGAAGCATGATCAATATGTACAGCCATGAATAGACCTGTCAATAAAAGTAGTAATAATGTATACAATTTTATCAGCAGTTAAGTCAAATAGTATTTCTGAAAATCATTTTCTCCAATCTTCCTTGAGTTCTAGCTCTCAGACCATTCTGTAGTTTTCACTTCAGCACCTCTCTCCAGTCTGGCTGACATTTTGGCCTTTCACTCTATTTTCCCACTTGTACTCCTGTTCCAGCTTGCCCTCCATCTCTTTCTCTCCATTCTTACTTTCTCTCTCTGCCAGATTGTCTTTAACTTCCATCTCACATCTTCCTTTCTCTCATCCTGTGTCCATCTCATCTGTTCATCTCTCACTTTCTCTGCTCCAGAGCCAGGCTCTGTGGAGGACTCATTGATCATAATCTCTGTGACCGTGGGACCCGGAGACACTCCTCTTGAGTGTGTGTGTGTGTGTACTGGAAAGCAAGCCTGCACACAGCCTCAGCATCATATCGGCACACCACTGCAGTGCGAGGGGAAGACAGAAGGAGAGGTTGGCAGGAGGTGAAGGAGGAGATGGAGAGAGGGTGAGAGCATGATGAGTGCAGCAGAATGGAGGAGGAGCAGGAAGAAGCATGCAGTGTGAGGTCAGGGTGAATGTGACGGAGCTTCACCTACATACATAATCAGCCATGGGAAATATGTACCCAGCACAGCAGAATGACAGATGTGACTCAGCAGTGCATGTGACTAAACCATGAGCCTGAAACATGAACACACAGCAAGATTCCTCACTACTAGCTATATTACTACTATTAAAACTGCACACTATAAAACTGCATACTACTTATACTGCGTAATGCATACTGTCCACTCAATGCAGTAACCCGTCACCGGTCTGTACTGTGGCAAAGATATTTAATAAAAATTTAAAAATGTCCAACTTCAAGGTCCATATTATCAAAATATCTAACTTGCATTATGATTATAAAGTAGAATAGTAGTTATTTTTTTACATTGAAAATATCAAAGGATTCCTTTCTCATTTCAAGCAAAAGTGTAAAAATCTCCTTGGCCTCATTCAAATAAATCAAAAACTGAATTAAACAGAATTTACATGCAATTTCATGTTTTTTTTTCATCTATATAATGCATGGATGACCACAACATTTCACTTTAAACCAGGTAATTTAATTCTGATCATCTACTGTAGTCACTAATTTACTGTAGGAACTAGTTAACCCAAACAATCTTACCCTGTCCATTTTAAGCAGGGGGTTTCCTGAGCATCATTTCACGAGTTGCTGCGTGTACCCTTCTTTAACTTCTTAAAGGTCAGTTATTTTATTATTTATTTATTAGTAGTAGTGATATGCTGGAAGTTGATGAAGTGGTTAACTTTTGCTTAAGGTGGATTTATCAACATGCATCCTTCATAAATGATCTTGATTAATTTGGAAGGCAGCCTAATTCAGTGAAAAACCTTTTTTTTTTGTCAATCATATCATGTGATAGACATAAAATTCAAGAAACGCAAACAGTGGTTTAAATATTTAAATATGGTTGCTTTGAATTGTAAAATGAATAATTTATTAATCCAGAACATCACTAGTTCAAAGGTTTACAGACAAACAGTCATCCAATGTTTCTTCTGAAATGAAGAGAGTTAGCACTGCCCTCTCACTGCTGAAGCGGTGAACAGCTCATTCTCCTGGAAAGGCTATACACTAGATTTTGAAACATTGCTGTGAACGCTCTGTGCTGAGACAGCCCTGACTGCATTTAGCCTCACGATCCCTAGTGAAGTCAGGTGTATTCCTTCTTAGTTCTGATGTCTTCAATATTCAGTCTCTACAAACACAAGATTTTCTGTTCTTATTTGCTTTTTGCTATTGCCATCTGTAGGCATTAAGTATGAACTTAAATCAATAAATAAACAACTGGTGCAACTGTTCTAAGATTCAGCGCAAAATTGTGAAGGATAAAAAGAGGACCCCAAGTCTCGACAAGTAAACCCTAAGAAGCATCATGCATTAAAGCCATCATGTGTGCAAGAGCAAGAGAACATTCTTTGCCTCAGTTTGGTTTTATCTCCCTGATGACAACCCAGTAATAAGCTCATTTACCATGTACCATTTCCACAGATACAGTACTTCCTCCACATTAGATCTTTCTTCATATATTTCCTCAGGGTACAAACTTACCCATTCTCTTTTCTCCCTCCTCTCTTTCATGTTTCCATACTCCCATTAGTCATGTGTGCTCCAATTCCATAGCCTGAGACGGCACAACGTAAATGTGAGCCTTAAAGACTATGGCTGTGAATTGATAGGATATTGATGATGCAGGGCAGAGATGTGGCGAGATGCAGGCCACATAAAGAGTCTACAGTCAATTCAGGCTGTGCTGGGACCAGTTCCGACGCATAAGCTCCAATCTGCAGTAAAGAGTAATTGGGCGACTCCAGCTCGGCTTTTTAATTAATACTGTTTGGTTTGTGGGGTGATATGTGAGAAGAGGAAAGGGCTTTATTATACACTCAGCTCTCATTAACACACAAGAGCATTTAGCATAAAAAAAGACAACAAAAAGAAAACAGCCTTGATCTGAATATCTATACCCATCCAGAGACGGCGGGTACAGTGCAAAACAACTGTTTATTTATGGTGTCAAGCAGTCTTTAGCACAACTGAAGATGTTCTAAATGTGTATGTAAATTTCTTTTAAATATTAAGCACATTCTAAAGCTTTCTATAGATTTTTCAATAGGAATTTAAAAAGGCCTTAATGACCATGATGCAGTAGTTTGCATCTTTGTGACAACAGTGGAATGCCTCCACTGGCAACCTTCACAAAAAAAACAAAAAATGACAAAAGATAAGCCATACAATAAAACATGTATAAAAGATCTATGCATTAACTTAAATGCAAAAATGTCATATGTTCAACAAGACAAATTGTTGTTACATCTGTACTTCACGGAACCTGGAAATGCCAAACTACAGCAGCCTCAGTAATTCACACTGGACAATGCATGCGTTCGGATAAACATTTCAGAAAATGATCTTTTTCAAAACAGTTGCAAATCAACTTACCATGTATTATATATTTCGGACTATAAGGTGCAACAGATTATAAGACGCACTATCAATGAATATCTATCTTCTGGTCTATTTTCATATATAATGCACACCAGATTATAAGACACAGTTTAAGGAACACTATAAGGAGCTTCTAATTCAGCAGGCCTCGCCGTTGAGTGCTGGTGGGGAGGGGAGCTAACTAAGTTAAGCTAAGCTAAATAAACAAAACTGTAATAACAAAAACGACTTTCTTTTAAAGTCAAACAAGCGCTGGATGTTAATCTACACAGATTTCTCTCCTGAAAATTGTTTATTTTAGGGAATAAAATCCTTTTGTTTATTTACAGTAACCTCAGATTCCAGACTAAAATTTCTCCAGCATGAAGTTTCAAGCATTAGCCTTAGCGGCTAACTGGAACCTTGAGTGTTCCAATAAGGCAGGGCGGCATAAGCTGGAGGTTCGTGCCGAATAACTTGTTTTAACATGGCAAACACGCGACTACAGGCAGATATACTTCCCTCTGAACGACGAAAGGGCTAACACGATTACTGGCTAATGCTAATACTGCTCCAGCAGTGTTAGCCGGGGTTAGCAGCACGGTACAGGCCGATAATACGCACCTCTGAACGGGAAAAGCCAATGCTACTACAGCTCCGGTGCTAGAGATCTATACTGAAACTCCTGTTTAACTCTGCACTTCAGCGGGGTGGCTTTACTGTTCCTTACAACCTGACTGGTAAAATATATACACAAGACACACTGGATTACATGGCGCACTGGCGATTTTTGGGAAACTTAAACAATTTTAAGTGCGCCTTATAGTGCGAAAAATATGGTAGGCATTTTCCTTCAAACGCATTTTATTGAATTAAAAAGAATCTTGAAATCACTTTATCACACCTATAAAGGGTTCAAGGTTTTGGGATTTATTTTTTTAATGTGCATACCTAAAACATGCATTATGTTCATTTGTTTTCACAAGCTTTAACATCCCTTACGTTTCTTGTTAGTTGTAAATGCCATTATAAGCTTAAGCAGACCATTTACTCAGGAGATGCAAGCGGTGTGCCACAGGGAGCCATACTGGGACCTGTCTTGTTGCTTCTTCATTACACAGATACATTACTGTTAAAAAAATAAGAAACAAGATCCAGGTAATGTTATTTAAAACCAAGGTAACACATCCCTTAGATAGTGATGGAACATATTCATTTGGAGCAGTGGGCTTGTTGCCTGAGGACTGCTTATGGAACTGTAATGGTAAAAGCTAAAATAAGGCTCCCGTGCCATCATTTACAGCCTCTCTCCCAGTCTTCTAGTCCTTGTTCTTCTTTTCACTAACCAAAACACTGTGTGTGTGTGTGTGTGTGTGTGTAGCCTAAGGGAGCAGAAGATTGCAGACTCTCTCCTGGGCCAGCTGATAAGGACCAAACATCGGGTTTAAACAGAAGGCCCAGTTAATCCACACACGCGCACACACACACACACACACACACACGCACACATGCACGCACACATGCACGCACACATGCACGCACACGTACACACACGTACACACACGTACACACACGTACACACACGTACACACACACACACACACACACACACACACACACACACAGACTCTAGCACAGCCCATCCATATGAAACCACGTGTCCAACAACAAGGCTCAGGCTGCTGTTGCTGTTCCAACATAACCTCATAGGAGAAACAATTCTCTGACAGCGTTTCTACAAAGCCAAAATGGCCTGGTCCCAGGTATGCTCTGCCGCACTTTGGTAACAAATAATTGTCCACTGGGTGTTGCTAAAGAACTTTATATTCATTGGTGTTTTTTGCTGCTCTACTGGGTATCAACAGATTGCCTCGAATAACCAAACAAATGACAGCAGCAGACAGCGGAGCAGTCATTACACTTCCACAACAGTCCCATTTGTTCAGTCACTGGAAGGGAATCAGACATGGGTAATTCATGGCAACAGTGCAATCTGTGTTGATACAGAAAACTTTAACATTTACTGCCAGAGTGTGCATTTTTACTCACTCCAGAGATGCCCAGCAGCAGAAGATGGAACAGTTCATGGTTTTGTTCAGCACCGCCTGGTGGACAGTTCCATCCTTCAAAACCTGTCCACCTGGCAATACAAGCTTTTTACACGTTTTGCATGAATCCAATTTCTTATAGTTAGGAAAGCTGTGTCAAAACAGTGAAACGGTATTTGGAAAACCAAATAAAAATATTTCTGGAAAAAAAACAGTGAAATGAATGGACCAATTTGATATAAAGAACAACCAAACACTAAACAATCTTAGTTTGTAAAGCTCTGAGCACATCTGACACAATACCACCGCACAGCATTATGGTATACATGGGAAATACTAGTGTATATATCCTGTAAACTACATTTTTTGAGGAATTATGGGTGCTTCATAGCAATGTTTATTATTTCTGTAATAGGGAACGATTCTAAATGAATGAATTAAAGTTTCTACATGGCAAAGACAATAGTAGAGATGCACTTCAGTCTTTTTGAGGAGGATACCAAATATTGATTGTGTATTCAGCTCAATCGGTCGATCACTAATGCTATTCGAGAGTAGGGCTGAATATCACATTACCCTTTTCCAGGTAATCCTGTTAAGGCATTATTGTTCAGGGCTTTTGTAATTATCTGTAATTGTCTTTTAAGATTGAATAAAATGATTCCTTTTGGAATCAACAATGCTGTTAAAATGCTGTCAGACTAAAAGCTCCAGCTGCTACAGCCTGTGAATTAGTGTTTTTTTGTGGTTAGTGGTGTTTGTTAGCTCTACTGTGTTTGATTACTTACTTATTCTTAAAATATGTGAGTTTGAGTCAAATACAGTAAAAACACAAGACTGATATATATATAGAACACAAAGCAAACAACACTTAAATGGTTGATGTTTTTTGTCTTTACTTGCACTCATTGGTATTAATACTGGTATATTTTTTTCTGGGAAATATAAAATGTACACATATCTTTAGTATAAAGCTATAAAAATGTAAAAAAAAAAAAATGTAAAAAAAATAAAAAATACACAAGGCATCTCAAATATTTTTACTAGGCAAGTTGCATGTGCTTTATGCAATGTACCAAAACATATTGCCACCATGCTTTATAGTTGACACAGTGTTTCACAGCAATTTCTCAGCATTTATTCTCCATACATATTTGACTCTTCCGACCATGCCCTATGTTTCACATACCGCCTATTATATTTTTAAAAAATCACAGAAAGGCAAGTTTTGCCATGACATTTACATTTGCAATGATCATATGTAAACAGCTTTTTATTTTTTTATTTCTATTCTATATATATTTTTATCCCATTTTCTCTCAATTCACATGGCCAATTACCCACTCAGTAGGACTATCACTAGTGCGGCCCAACACCAGGAGGGTGAAGACTAGCATATGTCTCCTCTGATACAGCTACCACCTTTTTTAAGCTGCTGCTGATACAGCATTGCCGAGTAGCATCACAGCGCAGTCGGAGGAAAGAGAAGCGACTCGTTTCCAATACATCAGCTCACAGACGCCTCGTGCTGATCAACATCACCCTTTAGAGTGATGAGGGGAGAGAGCGCCATCTACCCACCCAGAGAGAGAGAGCAAGGCCAATTGTGCTCTTTTAGGGCTCCGGTAGTAGATGGCAAGCTACAAAAACAGGATTCGAACAAGCAATCTTATGATCACAGTGTCAGCGCATTTATATGTACACAGAATTATATTCAAAATATAAATGATCAACCATGGATGTAGTAAAAATTAAGGCTTATAATAAACATAATCTTATCTTAACCTTTCTGTAAAGAACATTCCGCTAAAACAGCAGGTAAGCCCTGTTTTCCTCTATTTCTATAAATTCCAGACACTTGTCCTAAAATTCTCACACACAAATGCACATATATGCTGCAGTGTGAAATCAGATAAGATGTGCAGGTAGGACGTAGCACTGCTGTGTCCCACATACCAACTAACACAATGAGAATACTGCATCTCCAACCCCCCACCACAATCTCTCTCCCTCTCTCTTCCTCTCTTTCTATCCCTCCTTCCTCTCCCGCTCCCCCTTCCTCCAGGATCTGGGCTGAAGCTCACAGGAGAGGTGGCACACTTTGAGGATAAATATAGAAAAAGAGGTGCAAAAGAGGAAAATCCCAGGGCCAAAGCATACAGCTTACACACACAGACACACACTCATCCTTTTGTGTACAGATGACACGCACACAAACAGCACAACCTTCTCTCCCAGTGTCACACACACACACACACACACACACAAACACACACCACTAATACAGTCACCATGTCACACAGAATACATCATAAACACTCACTGCCCCCGATCAGCAAGGAACAACAGACTCATCACTGTCCCATTGTAAGAGAACAAGATCATCATGCTCTCCCCAATGCAAAGACAATAGGAGGGAAACAGCAGGACAATGGAGGTGGATTGGACCTGCCACTGACGGTAGCCCCACTGCACTCACAATGCAAGCAATTGCCAATGCCGATCAGCACCGAACAAAGAGCAATCAACAAAAGCCACGAAGCCAGTTCTGACTCGAAATAGCCTCAGGCCTCAGAGCAGGCTGCTGGTAGTGTGGCCGCAAATTTTTAGAAATGATCACATTTCTGTGCAGAATGTAATTCATTCCATAAACTTCAGCATGATTATTAAGTCATTAATCTTAAGGCTTATTATTCAGTACCTTATGAATGATTATGAATTATCATCATAAGCACTGCACAGTAATTTGGCTAATCGTGATCACAAAATTGGCCTCTAAGAGTTTAATATGCAAATGAGCCTTCTAACAAATTACAACATATTTAATGTGTGCTTGGAGTATCCAAACAAAGCTCAGTTAACATTTATTATATCTGACCATCAGACTCATCCTAAATTATGTATTATTTATATAGAACTAATGTTAGGAGTCTTGCCTAAGAATTCCAGATTTCCACAAGGCAGGCAACAGGGTTATACACTTCATTATATCTCCTGCTCAGCGGTGGCCGGAAACATTCTCCTTCTTTGACCTCCTAAACTCGGAGGTGCGGAAACACTTGGCTGTTTGCACCAAATGTTAAAATGAAGGAAAAATTCAGCCAGTCTGCAGTCTTGCTTTACATGTATTTACAGTATAGTATTTTATTACAGTGTAATAAAAGTCACAGAGAATAAGGGGTTAACTACATGGTTATATACTCTAAGTCTATAAACAACTCACTAGGAGTAGTCCTGCTTGAGTGGAACAAAAACCTGCAGCCCCCACTTTGTGGTGAGGACCAGGATGCCTTGGGTGCTTAGAGAAGAATGAAGACATTCAGGTGATCTGACAAAACAAATATTTTGTGTCACAATTGGGGAAGCTAAATATTCATCATAATTAATCACTGAGAGTATTCAGTAATGTGTTTTTAATGTATTGCAAGCAGGGCCACATTAAGACAAATATAGGCCCTGAGGTTGTAAATCTTGGGGGGTGCGGGTGGAGGGACTTTCCCCTCACACAAAACAAAGGCACTTAGGTGTTGAGAACTAAAAAACTATACATTCAATACACTTTGCACACAACACATTCTATATAAAGAAAAAAAAAGGACAATTTGTGGAACTGGTCTGGTAGGGGAACATCAGATGAAGACTTGATGGATTAGACACAGTTATTAAATGTATAATAGAGCTTAGATCGGGCCCAAAATATTCAGCCTGACCTGGCCCGAGCCCGTGCACATTCTGCCTGACCCGTCCCCCCAATCAATACACTGTCATTTTGATCATGAGTCCAATTTAAACCCAACATTTTTAAGCAGATCAATAAAACTGAGCTTTTAAAAAACTTTCGAGATGTTTAAATGAGCGAAACCTGTTCAGAATGATATTAATTAACATTGTAACACTGAAGAAGACCTATTATTTAAGAAAAATATTTATTAAGAACAGATTTTTGAAAGATTTAAACATGAACAATGCGAACAATGATCCACAATCTAAACATAGGTAAATTAGGCTACAAGAATGATGTCTAAACAACTTTTCACTAATCTAATATAATTTAACATAGTATAAGGATAGAAAATAAATTCTAAATAAACTATTTTTTTATATTGAGCTTATAGTCTATGTGCAAAAACATAAAAACATTAATGAGGCTGCGTACTGCACTGCACAGCGCTGCAAGTCAAGTGCGTGATACAGACAAATGGAGTGTGCACTGTGCACTTGTGCAACAGTTTTATTTGTTATTTTGCTATATTGTGATCGTCACACAATAGCTTAATATAAACTAAAAATAGCCTTTAAAAACAGACGCCTGTGTCACAGATTTTTTTCTTGAGCCCGACCCGGCCCGAGAAAAGTGTTGGGAAATCTTAGCTCAGGCAGAGAATCTAGCTTCTAATGTATAGGGTATAAGGAAGGGGGAGATAAGACATTGAACCCTAAGAACAATGTGCTGTACACTAACTGTTAAACATGGTGGAGGTAGCATCATTCTCTGGTGCTGTTTTGCACAGTAAGGATGGAATTATAGAAAACTCATTTGAATAGAAAATAATTAAATATTAAGATTGCTGAATGTATATTTTGTTTTGATTTCTAATTACATAAAATTAAATCTTGTGCTTGTTTGCATATACATTCATTCTGACCCAAAACAAGCACACGTTTCCAGAAATTACTGTCCGATATTGCAGTGCCATTAACGTCTTTTGGAATTTATGTCATACATGGTAACGTGTATAAACATTAGCCCGAATTTGTAGGTAATAACAACAGCATCATGCAGTATGATCTTCAGGTTGCCCTTCTTCCATTCTGTTCCAACTAAAATCAAACAATAGTAATGCTTGAAATCAGATAGACGAAAGTTCAACAAAAGTTCAAAACACCTCTAAGCATGAGCAAATGTAGACTAATGAAGTAGAAATAGCAGAGATTGGCACTTGAGTTTGTGAGTTAAGTTTAATTGAAAATTTCACTGAAGTTCCAACTGATCTCTATAGAGTTATGGAGCAGTGGTTCTCTGGAATTGTGGTGCTTTATCCAGTACTTTTGGGATGAGTTAAGTTAGTGATCAAACACTCTGAACTTCTGAACTAACACTCTTGCGTGTTGAGTGCAATCAAATATTTACAGCAATGCTCCACATATAACTCTGGAAAAAAAATATCACTGAAATATGATGAGTTTCTATGATTTTAATATAATCAAGAGAAAGAGGGATGATCCCAAGTTATCAAACCAAGCTGAACTGCTTGAATTTTTGCACCAGGAGTGGCATAAAGTTATCCAAAAGTAGTGTGTAAGACTGGTGGAGGGTGTCATTTATTTAGGATCTCTCAAAAGTACCTGAAGGCACTATATGTTGCTGTGCGCGGCACTACTTTTGTATCACTCCACTCAGGAGAATTCCATCAGTATTTACTCATAAAACATGTTGAGAACATGTTATGAACTTGTTTTTTTTTTTGCATTATTTGAGGTCTAAAAGCTCTGCATCTTTTTTGTTAGTTTAGCATTTCTGCAAATAAATGCTTTAAACGAAAATATTCTTATTTGGGAGAAATGTCTGTATAGAATAAAACCACAATGTTCATTTTACTCAAACATATACCTATAAATTTTCATCATTTTATCCAGAGCTGTACAGTGCAATTTCTTCCCTGGACAGTAGAGAATAGAGAGTTACTCCAACAAACGATTTTGGTTTTAAATGAAACAGAAGAAGTGAGAGAGGAGTAGTACCAGCGAGTTACTGTATTGTGTGTGTGTATGTGTGTATGTGTGTGTATGTGTGTGTGTACGAGTGGAACAGCAGAGAAGAGATAAGAGACTACAGAGTGCAAACCACCTGCTCAGACTCAAATGAAAATGAAAATATTGTGTTGCCCTTGGTTACGGGGGAGCAGTGTCAAGGCCGCTGTGTATTGGAGGGAGTATTAAATCTTCGCTTTGCTGTGATTTATGAGATATGTCCTTGAAGCAGATATTTGAGCCTTTCACATCAGGAACACTCCAGGGGGCGAGTCAGCAAATTTCCATAGGCAATATGGCCTAATCAGAGTGAGAAGCTGTGATTTAGTCTGCTGCCAAACTTGCCATGAGTATGGACAGTTATGAAAGTGTGTGAGTGTTCTTTCAGACTTTCACAGCAGTTTCTCTTAGTTTAACCAAAACTTGGGGAGAAAGAGAATTGAGAAGAGACAGATAATAGATGAGAATTACCATCTGCAAGTATTCACACTGCAATCAACCTATGAATTATAGTGTCATCCATCTTTGATCCTGGATTAAATTTATGTAAAATGAATAACTACAGAAACTACTCAGATAGCAAGCATACACTGGTTCAACGTCATTGTTTATGTTGGCATGACGTTGGCCAATCACGTTGGTACAGCATAATTTTGGCCAGTGTGCCTATGTTGGCCTAACGTTGGGTTTCAACCAATGTTTGACATTGGGCCCAAGTTGGCCTGACATTGGGTGTCTAACGTTGCTTGATGTTGGGCCTACATTGGCCTGATGTTGGTTATCAACCAATATTTGACAGGTGGACTATGTTGGCCTGATGTTGGTTGTCAACCAAGCTTTGATGTTGGGACTATGTTGGCCAGATGTTGGGTGTCAACCAATGTTTGACATTAGGTCTATGTTGGCCTGATGTTGGGTGTATAACATTGCTTGATGTTGAGCCTACATTGGCCTGACATTGGGTGTGAACCAATGTTTGATGTTGGGACTACATTGTCCTGAAGTTGGGTGTCAACCAATGTTTAAGGTTGAGCTTATGTTGGCCTGCTGTTGGCCGTCTAGCGTTGCTTTAAAGTTGGGCCTACGTTGTCCTGACGTTGGGTGCCAATCAATGTCTGACATTGGGACTACATTGGCCTGATGTTGGGTGTCAAGCAATGTTATTTTCCTAGGGTTGTAGTCACATACTTACTGACCACTAAACATTTATAAAGTACTAAAGTCCCAGATTTAAGTAAAATCAAATCAAATAAGTAACTTGATTAAAATTTGAAGTGTTCGTTAAGTACCACATTTAAGTGGGAGAACTAAAATATTGGAGTAAAAGTATAAACTCATCCAAAATATGTAGTGAAGTAAAAAGTGGAAGTAGGAGGAAAAAATAATACTCCCATAGATACAGATACAGCATGTTCATACTTAAGTACAGTAGTAAAGAAGTCCTACTTCCTTACTATACGTCTTAGTTGACCACTTTATTATAAACATCTACATTGAAGCAGCTGCATCCAATAGTGTCTCAACACTTCAGACATACATACAGTGCCCCATTTGCACTTAAAATCAAATGTATTTCATATGCGACACATTATATAGACAAGTTAAATTTTATTTGTAATCAGATTTAACGTCATGTGCAGTCCAATCAAGCAAGTTTCAAAGACATTTCAGTTTTCCATTAAACATGCTACTTTTGTGCATCTGTGTTACTGTATGTAGCTAATTACAGACTAACAAGTGCAGCATTCCAAAATAATTAATGCTATGACTACAACTGATGCTTTTTTTTTTCTTTCTTTTGTTTGTGGCTGCCAGTGATGGGAATAACGGCGTTGTTACTTTTTCAGTAACGAGTAATCTTACTAATTACTCTGACTGTCACTATAACGCCGTTACCATTTCCGACACCCCGTTACTGCCCGTTAATTTAGCCCACTGGCGTAGGGACCAGGGGGATGGGTGGGACATGTACCACTCAATATTACAAACAGGTGGATTTGTCCCCCCCAAAAAGATATAGTTTCGTTCAGCTCAGCTGTACTATTAATGACAGAGCGCTGTGTGTGAATGGGAAATCCCTTAATGCCAATCCTGGAGCCGGTTCAGGAATTAAGTTAGTAACTCAGTTACTTTTTTGGAGAAGCAACTAGTAACTAAAACTATTTACTTTTCAAAGTAATGTGCCCAACACTGGTGGCTGCTATGCAATTATGCTTTCTGTCTTTTATCTCTGGATACATTCAAATGCCTTGGTATCTCAGCATTGTGACTGTGAAAGGTGTTATTACCCACTAAACAGTACCTGCACACACCTGCTCAGGATACATCTGCTCTACTCTGCTTTAAAATGTGAAAATGAGATCCGATCAGCAGATGCTACATTTAAAAAGGGCAGGTGTGTATATGCCTGGATGATCTGATCACCGCAATCGGATCACAGTGATTGAATGTCAACATCGAGTGTAACCCGGGGTCACTATCCTCAACTGACAATCTGATGTAGGAGTCAGTTAACTCAGGGCCTTCTGAAAAAGGCTCATTGCCAAAACAACTGCTGGCAGTCTAAAGTGTAGTGCTTGGCTACGCTTCTGGTGTTTGATTAGAGCTTGTGATCATGTTGACTCTGTCTTTTTAGCATCAATTCCCCTCAATTACCGTCAGGTAGACGGGTTACCTTCAGTGGTGCAAAGAGTCCCACTACACTGTAAGCCTCTCCAATGCTCTGCAAACACTCAGACTGCAGGCATGAGTATGCAGACTGTCACAAGAGCTATCCTGCACAACAAGCCAGAGCAAGGTGAAGAGCAGATTCTAACTGTAGCTTTATAAACTACCTCATACTAATCCAGACAGCTTCTCTGCAGGACAGTGTAATGCAAGAGGACACAAATATTCAGCAGTGTTTGCAAACACACAACACTCTGGGGATATAGTTACATAAATTGGGTGATGTTTTGTGTTCTAAAAGAACAATGTGTGACATCTGCCATTATGCTGAAAGTAGTATAGCCTCAGGTCATAATAATGTTTTGCTGTGGGTTATAGTGAACCCTGCATTTGTCAAATTAGGCATGTTAGGTCAATTGCCACTGGTACAGAGGTAAAAATAGTTAAATTGGGTTTAAGATGCATTTGCTAAAACAGTAACAGAGTACTTTAAAAGGATAATACAGTACTTAATCTCAAGTATACTTTTGAGGAGGGGAATTTTCTACTTTGAGTCATCCCCAGTTCCATTTTGGTTGCAATTTCATTCTGTTCTCATGTCTCAGCACTTACAACAAACCCCTTTGAAAATGAGATATTACATTTGAAGAGGCTACCCCTTTCAACAAATTCAAAATTAAAATTCAAGCACATTGCTCTCCAGCTGCCCTCACGGTCAACACCTTTATTTATTTTTTTTTAAGTACCATAAAGAGAGAATACCACCTAAATAAAATGTGATGCTTTGTTAGGTTTTCTATACACTGATTTATACTATTTCCTGTCCCATGACATTCGGCCTCATGTCCCATGAAAGCTGAAGATCGCTTCACTGAGCTGTGGGATATTTATGTAGGGCCTCCTGTATTAAATGTGGATGTGATTTCTGCCAGAGTGGCTTGTCTATTATCATCAGGAAATTACACACAATTACTCACAATTATTAGCCTTCTAAGATGTGTTCATGGTACATGTGACAGTGTGAATCGCGGAACATTAAGTGTCTACAGAACTTCATGGCACCTCATTCCAACTCCAACAGTTCATGTGGCCTTGCCATATGCTCTCAGAACAGCCTCACTCACGAGATAACACCTTACAACTTATACAGGTGTGGGCATTCCCAAGAGATGTATGGAGGCCACATTTCCTCCACAAATGGTTGTAAACACCAGACATGGTGTAAAATGTAAGCAAGTGGCATAAAATTAGTTGTGTGTGGGTCTTATTATTTATTGGCTATCCCATGTGAGAAATACTCTACACAACATACACTACTATGTTTTTCACTCTCTACATATGGCTGGATAAAAAGTAAATAAGCTAAATCACAACTTTTTTTCTTCTGTAACTTTGGATATTTGGATATGTTTTGCACTGAAAATAATTATTTATTCACCCAAAGGTTTGGTTACATACATACTGACCACTTCTTGTATACCCATCATGCCCATTTTCAAGTTGAGACAGTAGGCTGACTGTCACATCTGCTGCTGAAAGCGCTCCTGTTTCTCCCACACCCAGCTCAATCAGAGACTTCCAGTCCTCCAACTACACTACCCAGAACGCACCACACCGCTGACATCACACAGACACCCGATCACATGACGTATCACATGATACCCCCCGGAAGCCAAGACTACTGATTACAGGCACTATATGAGAGCCTCTCACTCGCACACCTGTTCTCCCTCATTACAAAGCGTTATTGTTATCTTGTCTCTGTTACTCCGTGTATGATCTATTTCTTTGTTTTTTCTCGACGCCGTTTTTTGTCTGCTCCTTTGCTAGTGGATTTACAGTGTTCAGACCTGGACTGTTTCTGTTCGTGCTTCTTGCCTAAACTCTGCTGCTGCCTTCTCGTGTATGATTGTCTGGACTGCTTCCCGTTTATGGTATGTTTTTTTTTTCTACGTGGCTACTGTTTTCCGGTTTATTACCCTTTTTGCATTTTGTATCTGCGAGTGTCTGAGTCCTGTCCAATTATGACACTGACTGTTGCCATGTATACATTGCGGTACCTATTTTCTAGCTCTCTTTTTTACATTATGCCCAAAACACACCCATGATTAATTAAGAGAATTAGTACATGCCTTTTACACGTTTGAAGCTGCGCAAGGAGCACTTTTTGTGCCCTCTCGATAACAAAGACCCACAGACATGCACTAAATCTAGCTGCGGTGCGCAATTGATGTCTTGACTATAGACTGTGAAAATAGGGCAATCTGGCTCTTCTTCAATTAACATATCCTCACAGGGCTGATTTTAACCATATATTTATGGGCAATGGAACATCCTTAAACTCACAGGGATGTCGACATACTATATAAAGAAATGCACTGCATTCACACCAGTGAAACCTTTACTACCATATCAATACAGTGTTAGGGTCACTGCATCTGGTGGTAGATTACACAACACAGCAGTTGCAGAGCGATTGTGAAGGACGGGCATGTTATATTTGATAGTTAAGCACTGACATGCTGAAGACGACCAGAAAGATTTTTTTGTTAGCTGAACAGTCATGGAAACAAAAGTTTACTATGTAAAAATTCTTTAACATTAATCAGTCAATTTTTTGCTGCACATATTGAAGAAATGGGGGCATTATTGTACTAAACTGCTATGGTTTTAGTGACTACAGCAAACTTAGTTGCCTGATTCCTGCAGATGTTTTAGAGAATTCCTGCAGATACATTTGGGGCAAATTGACAGACATCTTACATACTGACAGGCTGAATGTCATGTTATATCCATTCAAAGTCAAAACAACCTAACACTGAATATTTGCCTGTGTATTAAACCTTTCCATTAGCTGAACCCATGCACACAAACACACAACACAATGAACAAAACATAGGTTTGCTCAAGGGATACTTAATTCATTAGCTGTTCTCTGACTGACTAATAAGCCACACAGTGTTTTAATCAAATCAAATTGACACATTTTGGTGATTTCCTCACCAAAAAACAAAAAACATCATATTTGGGAGATGACTCTGAGCTTCATAAAGACAGCAGCTCATATGTGGCGCATCTTTTGCTGGAGTGGAGAGTAAACAGCTGGTCTGAAGTTTATGCTCAGGTTGAGGAGGTGAAAAAAGGAGAGGCGGTTTGCTTTTGCAGTTTTTCAGCTATAGCTGCACAGCTGCACCAAGAGATGTGTGGATACAAGAGAGAAGCACATAGCACATGCGTACAAGGAAAAAGACGCATGAATTCTGATTTGACCATTTACATTCATGTGGCATGTCCATGGAACGAATACATGTCTGATTTAAGAACACATATGAAAGTGACTCAAATTGTTCACACAGCCATAAAAAACATTAAGCATAAAATCAGATTTGAGTCACTTCATCCTGGTAATGTGAACGTAGTCTAGGAGTCTAAAATGGATCATTGTGTGACAGTGATGGTAATATACTGTGTGAAAGGATAGTAGGGGAATATGTTGAAATAAGGTGGTATCACTACAGGAATGGAGTCAGGACAGTGACTGGTACTGTGGGATAGCGGTTGTATGAAGCATGCCTGCCTACCTGCCATTTATTACCTGTCCCTTACAGGCGAAAGTGATGGTATTAAACTAACAATAGATAAAATTGAAATGCAGAGGTCTGCTGTGTTAGTCGTGGCCTGAACGCTCTAAAGGTTCCTCATCAACACACTCTCAGCAGGAAGGAGCATCTTTCAGCAGGAGAGCAAACTCAAATGAGATGCTAGCGTGTGTTTGAGCACAGCAGGTAAAATAACAGATGAATAACAAATTACTGATGCTCCTGAGGAGTTTCTGAAACACTTACAGAAGGAAAGAGAAGGAGAGAGAGCGAGAGAGAGAGAGAGAGAGAGTTTAAACTGATCTGCAAACATGACATTGGTACAAAAATACACTTGAAGATAAAAGCGCCGGGGCAGATGTGTGGAGTGGGGCGTGGAGGCGGCTGTTCACACTGTGTTGATACATGAGTGTTTGCGAAATTCTGTATGAATGTGACACATTTTTATATATCAGAAAATCACAGCATAATAGAAAATCAATGCATATTTTACGTTATGGCATAAATGGAGGCTCATTCATAAATAAAAATGTAAATGTGACAGTTGTAAAAGTGATTCATTTATAATGTGCTCATGTATCTACACTGTATGGAAGATTATGCAAAACTAGAATACAATATTTTAAAGTGAAGTGCACACACACTAACTTGATCAGGTGTGTGTGTGTGTGCGTGCGTAGATGCGTTTTCAGAAAGGGGGAGGCTGGGGCAGATGTGTGAGGTCACAGTAATCCTGTTCAGAACACACACACACACACACACACACACAGAGGTGGATAATACAACATGTTCATACCCTATCAAAATATCACACCTGTTTTGTTTTTTTTTTGTATTAATTGTCAGGTGCTAACATTAAACAGTGTTTCACGCATACACACATGCACACACGTGCACACACACCTAGACTCCAACTCCTCTCACCCACACAGTTCAGAATAGCTTCTCTGTATAGCTTCTCACATATCTCTTTACAGGAGAAGCAAGACATCTTCTTAAATTTTAATAGAAAATATGAGGTAATTTTGGACCATTTCTATTGGTCTATTTATGATGAAATTTGAACAAAAGATGAACACAATAACCAATAGGCAAAAATTGAGATTTTTTGTGTCCAGTGCAAAGAGAACTCACCAGTCAAATCTCACATAAAATTCATATAAACAGTTCAGCATAAACATAAAGTTTTGGAATTCAAATATTAAACTTTTACCAAGGCCATAACTATATATTTTATCAAACATTTAAAGATCAGGAACACACAGACCATAAAAACATACACAAAGTTCTGAAATCTTGCATCGCTGCTTATTATCTGGTTATAATGTGAGGCTCATCAGCAAATACACAGATGACATTTCGAGCAGTGTGGACCTTAACTTCACCTCCTCCTCACAGTCTTAAAAAAAATTTTAAAATGCTGTACAGCACATGTACTATCGTTAAATAAACATATTTAATGTTAAATTAACAAAGCCAGTATTAAATGTTAACACTCACTTTTTACAATCAGATACACATAGTATATCCATAGTGTTGCCAGACATTGGCACATAATAATGATCACAAATAAGAAACACCAGTCAAGTCCAGTTTTGCTGGACCACCATTGGATGCTATTCATTTCATGTGACCCTGCCTGATAAAGGCTGCAATGCTATTTGCAAGGTAGCAATCCTAACAGTGTAGTAGCATTGCTATTAGAAAGGTAATGATGCCATTGGCAAAGTAGTGATCCTAAAAGTATTGCTAAAGGCAAGGTAGAGGTGTGGCTGGTAACTCTAAGACGAGTTCATAATACACTGCCTGGCCAAAAAATATTAATTATAGTCGCCAAAAAAAAAAAAAATTGTTTCAATAACCTTTTGCAATGTTACAAAATTTATTTCAATCCAGTGTTGCATTAATTTTTTAGCAAGATCTTACAGCATTGATCACTGTAGAGTCTGACCACTGCACAAAGCCTTCTCCAGCACATCCCAAAGATTCTCAATGAGGTTAAGATCTGACCTCTGTGGTGAACAATCCATGTGTGAAAATGATGATCTTATGCTCCCTGAACCACTCTTTCACAATTCCAGCCCCATGAATCCTGACATTGTAATCTTGGAATATGCTCAATTCATCAGGGAAGAAAAAATTCATTGATGGAATAACCTGGTCTATATTCGGTATATTCAGGTAGTCAGCTGACCTCATTCCTTCAGCACATACTGTTGCTGAACCCAGACCTGACCAACTGGAGCATCAACCTTCACATCATTTACTTACTTAAATCCAGGTGAAGACTTTTTTTTTTGACTAGGCAGTGTATATACAGGCTGTATGAGTCAAAACCAAAAAAGCACTCAAATCCCACCACCTTAAAAGCTTTCTCAGAGTACTTGAGTACACATGTGTTTGTATATAAATGTAGCCTATCACTGGTTGTACATTTCTCTACAGTCTGCCTATATAGAAGCAAGAACATCAGCAGAGACCTGTAACACATGACTAAAGGCAACAGAAGGTGAGAGACTGAGAAAGAGTGAGAGAGAATCAATAGCAACACAGTGCATGTGAAGCATAAAGAAAGAGAAAAGCAGACAGAGAGAGACAGAGAGAGCAAGTCAGTAGAACTGACAAAGAGATCTCTCCCAGAGTAATGGACCCTCTCTCCTCCTTCCTCTCTCCCCTCCCCTCCTCTCCTCGCCCGATCTTCAGCAGAACGCTCCTGCCTGATGCAGGTCTGTGTGTGTTTTTGTTAGTGTGGGCTGAGGCACAGGGAGGACGGAGGAGGAAACAGCAGGAAGAGCAAGGGGAGGAGAGGAGAGGAGGGGAGGACTGGAGGGAAATGAAAGTAGGAGACGAAAGGCCAAAGCACTAGATGATTCATCAGAAGCTCCCGGCTGAGCTTTTCTCTGAGTCACGGTGCAGACCCACCATTCCACTCTCTCTACGCCTCACACAAACCACAAGCCTCACTGTTGAGATCAGAGGCCAGTGGCAAGCATAGCTACTCCTCCCCTCCTTATATGAACTGCAAGACAGCAGACAGCTTCAGTTTAAAAGATCAGTTCCACAAAGTATCTCATTTACACACTCCTCCTGCTTGCTGAGAATCATGATGCTGGAGCGAATATACAGTGCCCTCCATAATTATTGGCACCCCTGGTTAAGATGTGTTCTTTAGCTTCTCATAAATTGAGTTTTGTTCAAAATAATATAGGACCACGATGGAAAAAAAGAGTAAAATACAACCTTTAACTCAAGTGAATTTATTCAGTAGGAAAAAAATCCCACATTAAGAAATAATTATTTAACATCAAATCATGTGTGCCACAATTATTAGCACCCCTGATGTTAATACTTTGTACAACCCCCTTTTGCCAACAAAACAGCACCTAATCTTCTCCTGTAATGTTTCACAAGATGGGAGAATACAGAAAGAGGGATCTTTGACCATTCCTCTTTGCACATTCTCTCTAAATCATCCAACGACCTGGGTCCTCTCCTCTGCACTCTCCTCTTCAGCTCACCCCACAGGTTTTCAATGGGGTTGAGGTCTGGGGACTGAGATGGCCATGGGAGGAGCTTGATTCTGTGTGCGGTGAACCATTTCTGTGTAGATTTGGCCACATGTTTAGGGTCATTATCTTGCTGAAAGACCCAGTGACGACCCATCTTCAGCTTTCGGGCAGAAGCCACCAGATTTTGTTTTAAAATGTCCTGGTATTTTAGAGCATTCATGATGCCATGCACCCTAACAAGGTTCCCAGGGCCTTTAGGAGAAAAACAGGCCCACAGCATCACTGATCCCCCGCCGTATTTCACAGTGGGCATGAGGTGCTTTTCTGCATACTCAGCTCTTGTGTTACGCCAGACCCACTTAGAGCATTTGTTGCCAAAAAGCTCTATCTTTGTTTCATCTGACCAAAGCACACGGTCCCAGTTGAAGTCCCAGTACCGCTTAGCAAACTCCAAACGTTTGCGTTTATGATTGTGAGTGAGAAATGGTTTCTTCCGTGCATGCCTCCCAAACAGCTTGTTGGCCTGATGGTTGTTTTGGAGACTTTGTGACCCCAAGAAGCTACCATTTGTTGCAATTCTGTAACAGTGAGCTTTGGAGAACTTTTTATTTCTCTTATCATCCCCTCACTGTGCGTGGTGGCAAAATAAACTTGCGTCCTCGTCCAGGCTTGTTTACCACTGTTCCAGTTGTTTTAAACTTCTTAATAATTCCTCTGACAGTAGATATGGACAGGTGTAGGCGAGTAGCGATTTTCTTGTAGCCATTGCCTGACTTGTGAAGGTCAACACACATCTGCCTCACTTGAATGGTATGTTCCTTTGTCTTTCCCATGTTGAAGATAAATGGCCTCTGTGTCACGTCATATTTATACCCCAGGGAAACAGGAAGTTGTGAATTACTAATTAAATGTTCCTACATACTCTGATCAACTTCGTAAACTACTGTAGAAGTGACAGAAATACTTTTATTAAATTTATTTCCTAAGAATTGTTAGGGGTGCCAATAATTGTGGAACAGGTGATTTTATGAAGAATAATTATTTCTTAGTCAGGTATTTTATTTCCCCCTTAAAATTTACTTGAGTTAAACGTTGGACTTTACTTTTTTCCCATCGTGGTCCTATATTATTTTGAACAAAACTCAATTTATGAGAAGCTAAAGAACACATCTTAACCAGGGGTGCCAATAATTATGGAGGGCACTGTATTACGTACCTTAAACCACATCGAATAAATATATATATATATATATATATATATATATATATATATATATATATATATACAGTCAGGGGTACTTTCTGAAGTATCCTTTGGTTCACTGTCCTGCTGCAAGATCCATGAACTCAAAAGGAAACCCAGCCTTCTGACACTGGGCTCTACACTATGCTCCAAAATTCTTTGGTAGTCTTTAGATTTCATATTGGCGTGGACACCTTCAAGACTAACAATGCCAGAGCCAGCAAACCAGCACCAGAACTATTTTTGACCAGAGGAACTGTGTTCTTTTATCAGAGGGCCTCTTTTCATTTTCTGTACATTTCTGTAAATAAAATAATGTGCTTTACTAGAAGCTCGGTTTTGGCCCCATCTGTCCACAAGATGTTCTCCAAGAAGGATTATGGTGTCCCATATCATTCAGATTGTGATAGATAGTGTGCATGGACACAGTTGTACCTTTTGTCTACAGGTCAGCTTAAAATGTATTTGAAAGGTAGTGATTGTGGTGATTGTGGTTCTATAGCCACAATATATCTGAATATATCTAAATTCTACGTCTTTGCAATCTTCCAGTAATCTGTCTCTTTCCTTTACTCGGTTAGCTACAGTGCCATGGGCTGTTAACTTTTTAATAAAATGTTATGCACAGTGGACACAGGGACATATTCTTCTCTCATCTATAATTTCTCCATGTTCTGTGTTAAACACACAGGTACAACGGCTGAGTCACCTTTTCCCCACTTAAATTTGTTGTCTGCATGATTGCTGTATTGGCTGCACATATTACCTCTAACACATGCAAATTAAGGAAGCATCACACAAGCGAAATTCAAATATTTCCTTCAAATTTGTGTCAAGAAAAGCCAATTTTTGGAGTTCTGTGAGAAATAAAATTCAATTTGACATTCAGAAAATTCAGCATGCTCTATGCTTTTGGATATGTTATTTAAATTTTACGGCAAAACAAAATAAATACACAAAACCATCTTCTGGAAAACATGCATGGTGCCAATATTTCTGGCCATGACCGTATTTATGCTATCGCCATGTCTATCAAGGTGGACAAAAATACACAACATAGTAAAAAAAAAATGTCTTTACTTTCATATTTATTACATAACAGTATGTCCTACTGTGTTGGAAAATACAAAACCCTCTGCACTGTAACAATTCACCAAAATCATGATATTTTATGTACATGGTTGGTGTGGTGTAGTGGATAACACCACTGCCTTCCAGTGAGCTACCATGTGAGAGACTGGGGTTCAATTCCAGGTCTGGGTGACTATGCTGGGATACACCAATTAAAGTCCATGGGCAGGACTCCTAACACTACATTGGTCCACCTCTGTAACAAAATTAACCTTGTAAGCTGCTTTGGATAAGAACATCAGCAAAATGCTCTAAATATAAATATAAAATGCATAAATAGAAGGAAAACAGAAGAAGACAACCCTATTAACCAAACCTGTGCTAAACATATGTGCATTAATCTCCCTAGTAATACACACACATATATTCCGTCTATTTGAAATATTGAAAGAAGATGCAATTGTAAACACAGTTGAGTTATGCCTAGCGTGTCGTTGTTGTATCCCTATTTTAACCCCACTTCATAGCATTCTACCAATATGTTGTGTGTCATTGGATCCTGTGAGAACTAAGATTGATGCTACACCTGCAGAATCATCTGTACTACACGCCCACAAGATCACAGTGTATACAGATTGATGTTCAGCAGCATCTTTTTTAGTCATTGCTTGGCAGCTAATCAAAGGACTAAATTTGACATCGAGCTGAAGCAATCAATGCAGGGATTTACCCTTTGAGGCCCTCCCACTCAGTGTTTTAAAATGTGACCACCAACATAGTTTTAGCTTATTCCAGCACACTAGCAGTATCCAATACACATGTGGAAAGACACTTTTCACACTTTTAAACACAAAAAATGATCTAAAATATTTGAATACATGTTAAAAAATCCTTTGGAAAGACATTTCTAAGGCTTTGGGACTCCAGTAAACCACAGAGAGAGCTGTTTTCACAAGTAGAGAAAGCATGAAACACTGGTGAACACTCTCAGGAGTGAAATTATTACAAATTATTACAATTATTCCAAAAGGGCATGGACAACTCATTCAAGAGGTCATAAAAGAACCAAGAACAAGAACTCAGTTAAGGTCAGTGTTAATTATTCAATAATAAGAAAGAGACTGTTGAAAATGGTCTCCATGGGTAAGTAAGTTCAAAGGCAAAAAACACTGCTGACTGAAAAGAACATAATGGCTCATTTCACATTGACCAAAAAACATCTTGACGATCCCCAGGAGGCAGGTATATTGGACTGTAACCTTTGTGTTTATAGTGTTAACACAAGCTATGTGGGACGAACCACTAGCTAATATCGATCTGGCTTACAGGAACACTCAGGGTTCCTCAGTGTAGCATTGTTGGGTGCTAGCGGTTATCCGCTAATGCTAATGCTGCTGCACCAAGCCTTAGTGGAAATCTGGAAATCTAAGCTTACTGTAAATAAAGGGAAGCGCTTTACTCAGACAAATAAACAGAGAAATCTGTGTAGATTAACATTCAGCGCTCATTTAATGGTAAATATGTATGAGCTTATGAACCAGTGTTACACTATTAGGCAAGTATATAAGGTTACAAAAGTGCAAAACAGTGTAATTCTAAAAGTGTAACCAGATATTGCTTCAATACTAATCACTGACTGCAATTCTCTTGTTGTCTTGCTGTGACTACACTGTCTCATATTTGCTTCAGGCCCAGTCTGAAATATTCTTATCTGTAAAAACAGACAATAGTAAGCTGCTGCAGCTGAAAACGTGCCATTGTGTGGAGCTTACCGCCGAAATTGAAACAGAATCTCCATCGTTCTCTCACTGAGGTGTCTACAGGTGTTTATGAGCACTCTCAGGTATGCTAGCTGACAGCTACAGGCCGACCTGCATGGCTGCTCACGCACAAAAGTGTCCGTCTGAGTGGAGCTCACAGATATCGGACCGGTTATGCATGAATGCAAAAGCACTGTGTGCTGTATGGACACATGCTGCTTTGTAGACCTGCTAGATATGTACAGGAGCAGCAGTCAGTGAAGCGCACGCACACACACGCAAACAGATGTATTATTAATTCACGGTGCTGAGTCTTTTGTTGAGCTGGCTTCTCTGCCTCTATGCCAGAGTAAGCAGACTCGCTAATCAGGTGTGCACTTCCAAATACACGTCAAAACCAACAGCACTCATCTAAAGCTCCTCTGCTCCACGCCAAAGCCTAAAAATACCCTGCTGCTCAACTGATAGAGTACATGCTCTTTCTCTTTCTCTCTCTCTCTCTCTTTCACTCTCTCACTATCTCGCTTGCATATTGGCCACATCTCCTCCAGTGCCTTGATACTTGATCAATGGCTGTGGCACATTAAAGTGCAATGAAGAGAGTGAGAAAGAGCAAATGAAAGATGAGAAGAAACTAAAGCCTTCCTGCCTCTAGTTTCTCCTCTTTTTAGCTTTTCCCACACCAACAAGGCCAGCAGTGTTTCCTCTGAGATCTCCAAACACACTAAACACACTGAGTCAAAGACTGTGGCCTATTTTTTTTTCAACTGTTTTATTATTTTTTTGTCTACACTGGTGAACTGGATCTGTCTCTCCATGTGGTCCTGCCCATACAGATATATTTATAACTGAATAAATTCTCATATTTTTATAAACAGATTTGTCTTCTTGATTTCTCTGAATATACAGTTTGACCCAAAATCAAACACTTAAAATTTCCCCTTATGTCTGTGCTCTGTTACAGAATAACGATTTGCTCCCCTTAATTTTTGGCTAGTCTTATACCATTATCTTACGGTGTGGGCTCTGCTCCACACACTTCTCTCAATCCAGTTGTTAAGGTCCAATTTTGAAGCGTAAATCTAACTATGCTCTAGTAGTGGCCATATCGCTCTATAATAATATCACAATATTTCATGGTATTTTTGCGATAACAATACTCTTTGCAATATGACAAAACAGTGAATTAAAACTGCAACAAAATGAAAGTTAAATATTATTATCGCATAAGATAGGATTTGGCACACCCAATCTAAAGAGTACTGAGCTGAAATCAATTCGATGAAAATTGACATTGTGGAAAAACTAATTCTACAGTTCTAAATGCGCACCCATGTGAAGCAATAAATAGAAAACACAAAGCAAACATCAAAATCTAAATCATACAGTTCATCATATTTTACAAACCTCACTTAAAGCCTACTATTTATACTGTTGAATTTCTTTTTAAAGTTTTGTTCAAGTCTAATCATTATTCAGTAATTCTCTTATTTCTGTTTACAAAACTTAATGCCAAAAAGGAAAATAACTATTAGCAGTTCTTTTTTGGACAATCATTACAAGAGAATGTTAACTGCATGTGACAAATGTACAATATTTGAGCTTGTAAATGCAAATGACATTAAAATATGATAAAAGATTAAATATTTAAATAATCCAGCATATATTGTTTAAATATATCAGCCTATTAATGTATGCAGAATTCTTTCAATTCAAGAGTAAAAAGTCTCATCTACAGACTTTTTATATTGTGTCTTTGTTGAAACTTGCTGCCATTCACAGTTTTACATAAGTTTACATGTGTTTATCTTACGATACGCATCCACCAGCAATTTAGCATCAATGCCATCGATTTAATTTAATGCAGAGAGCCGTCGCTAACCACAGTGTATGCCAGCCAATTGGGGAAGAGTAGCCTGCTTTGTTACACACGTACGTGCATCACACAAAGGACAGGCACATTTCGATCACAGAAGATAACCTGAAAATGGCAATTTTATGGATTTCCAGAACTATAGAATAAAAAGAGGATGAATTAAAAAAAAAAACGAACTGCCTCTTAAGAATCCGATTGCCTATTTCTGTTGCTGCATTTGAATTCAGTAGCGTCAAAAACATGTGAGGTTATTCCCGATATGGTCCATCTAATGTTGCACGACACTCATCAGTAAATAGTACATTTGTTAAGTTACTCTTTCTGTATCTTTTAGCTCATATTATCTTTCAAACTGTACATCAAGATGATTTTCAGATTCCTCTGAGATCCAGCAGGCTTTACGTTTTCCAGAACTTGCATTCCACAAGTTTCTTTTGTGCACTGTGCAATGATCACATTCAATTTACTTTATGCCCATTTGTTTAAGCTTTGCTTAATAACTGTGAACATAACTACTGATTAGCTAGAACAGCAAGAGGAGTCACAAAACTTGTAACACTAATTAGTACAAATTAGAGATCAGTTTGGAGTAATAATAAATAGATTTATAGAAATGTGGTAAAAAGTAAACTATACTGGCTAGATATAAATCTTCCTGTGGTAAATATATCATGGGAAATGAAAAGTGGAGATTTTTCTTTTGAATCAAGCAGAAAAATGAATTTTACATTTTAATAGATATTGCACAAGACCACTGAATCAGGCATTGTGCACATTGCAACAATGATGCTGAAATTATATAAATATACAGTGGCATGAAAAAATATTTGCCACCTACAGATTTCTTTAGTTTTTGCTATTATTAAAGTTAGAATCAGAAAAATATCAGACAAAAAAGCAAAAACTAAAGAAATCTGTAGGTGGCAAATTACCTGAGTAATTATAAAATGCACTTTTTGAATTATGCCAATAACAGGATTTTTTAAATTCTTGTAAAACAAAAATACAATAATAAAACGGCAATATGAGAGAATTGGCATTTCTTGCTCTTGGGTCCCCCTACATTCAGCAAGTCAAGCCCACACTTTGAGCCCCTACTTAAAGACACACAGGAATGACTCACAGGTTGTGCAACATTACACAGTTCTTGTTAGTGTTGTCCTGGCTGCTTTACCAAAGTTACATAGTGTAGTTACTTAGTGTAGTTTCTAGTCTAGTGGGCTGGGAGTAACAATAATAGTGGTATTACAAACATGATTTTGAATTGTTTTTTAAGGTGAAAATTATATATAGTGCTGCTTGAATTGCATCAGTCCAAGTTTTGGCTCCAACTAACTAGATATGACCTAAAAATAAATTAGTTGCACAGTGACAATCTAAGAACTATTTCCAGGTCTGAAAGTGTCTGCCTCCTCAAGATGTTTTGCCACAGGACATGACAGGATAATTACCAGCATGACAATTTGCATGGGATTATTATAATCAAGACTAGAGCTCTGGAAGAAATTGAGAACACTTCAAGTTTCTGAATCAGTTTCTCTGATTTTGTTATTTATAGGTATATGTTTAAAAGTAAAATGAACATTGTTGTTTTATTCTATAAACTACAGACAACTTTTCCAGTTTTCCGACCTCAAATAAATTCAGAAATCAATATGTGGTGGAATAACCCTGGTTTTTAATCACAGTTTTTATGCATCTTGGCCTGTTCTCCTCCACCAGTCTTACACACTGCTTTTGGATAACTTTATGCAAAAATTCAAGCAGTTCAGTTTGGTTTGATGGCTTGTGATCATCCATCTTGCTTTTGATTATATTCCAGAGGTTTTCAATTTGGTAAAATTAAGGAAACTCATCATTTTTAAGTGCTCTCTTATTTTTGTCCAGAGCTGTATTTTACAGCACATAAAAGGGGACAGAATGTGCATGAAAACTAAACTAAAGTCAGTGAGATACTCTGATAAGGACATTTTAAGACTTCCCTATGCAATCCATTTGAGATGCTGCTGTAATTTCATAAACTAAGTAGATTGTAAATTACACATGAAAATGTTAATGCCTTCACATATTTCTTGTAAAGCAATTTGACTGGTTTGACCTAATCAACTGAATGTTTTGGATATTTAACCATTGTGAGTTGCCACTCCTATCTATAATTTATAACCAATTTTGATCATTTAGCTCCAGTATTACTCTTATTAAATACCTTCTATTTAAGGTAATCCTGGAGCTAAATTACCAAAATGACCATCTTACCATGAAAAACATCTCATACCCACATAGTTTATACCATGCAGTTAACAAATAATGAAAGCATATACCCCACCAATCAGAAGCTTTTACCCCACAGTAACAGTCATCAAAAAGCCTAAATTCTGTCTTAATTTTGTAATTACAGTTACAGTTGTTTTCTTACATTTATATACAAAAACACATATTATCATTTAAAACCGGTGCGTATGTTCCACAATGTTACAAAATAAAAGTTTTATTCATCTTGTTTCACAGATTCAGATTCTGTGATTTGAAGATGCACAGAGACGTGCCATCATCCTTTTTACCTCCTGTTTCCCTTAATCCATCCTTTTTTATATTAGCACTAAGTCAAAGAAGGCTGTGTGTGTGTGGTCTTTTAGAGCAACCACTGCATATTCCCTTTATCAAATATGCATGCTCCTTGGAGCATGATGCAGGCAGATTTTTGTCAGCATAACATCTTCTATAGTGTTGGTGCAAATGAACCCAGTACCCTGAAGAGGATATCACGGAGGGTGTAAAAAATAGAGTGAACTAAAACAGAAAAAGAACAAACCTGAGGGAAAAGCAGATTTTTCTAAAAAGAAGAGAAAGACAAAGACAGAGAAATGTGGGATGGGGATGTGGTTTTGAACAAGGAGACAGACTGGCAGAGGTGGTGAATTACATCATAAATGTGAATATATGATGAATGCATCATCAGAACTTCTAAAACACTGAACTGCAACACTACACAATTCGGGTACTAAAATCGGATTACCTCTATTAATGTGCTGTTAATGGACTGTAATGCTGCTCGCATGGACCATTAGTTATACAGTCATATGAAAACGTTTGGGCACCCCTGTTAATCTTAGTCATTTGTAGTTCTAAAAAACTACTGTTGCAAACTACGCACTATTTGGGTGTTTGCAACAGCCATTTCAGTTTGATATGCTTTTGTATACCTCAGGCGACTCTGTTTGTGGCGTGCTTGCAGAAATGGCTTCTTTCGCATCACTCTCCCATACAGCTTCTCCCTGTGCAAAGTGCGCTGTATGGTTGACCGAAGCACAGTGACACCATCTGCAGCAAGATGATGCTGCAGCTCTTTGGAGGTGGTCTGTGAATTGTCCTTGACTGTTCTCACCATTCTTCTTCTCTGCCTTTCTGATATTTTTCTTGGCCTGCCACTTCTGGGCTTAACAAGAAATGTCCCTGTGGTCTTCCATTTCCTTACTATGTTCCTCACAGTGGAAACTGACAGGTTAAATCTCTGAGACAACTTTTTGTATCCTTCCCCTGAACAACTATGTTGAACAATCTTTGTTTTTAGATGATTTGAGAGTTGTTTTGATGAGCCCAGGATGCCACTATTCAGAGGAGATTCAAATAGGAGAACAACTTGCAATTGGCCACCTTAAATACCTTTTCTCATGATTGGATACATCTGGCTATGAAGTTCAAAGCTCAATGAGGTTACCAAACCAATTTTGTGCTTCAGTAAGTCAGTAAAAGGTAGTTATTCAAATCAATAAAATGATCAGGGTGCCCATACTTTTGCACCGGTCACATTTTGGTTTAATGCATGGGCTTGACACGCTGCTAACTGCACAATATAGCTCTGGAGAAGCAGGAAGAACAACACTTCAGAGAACTGTGTAACACTGCATTACCCAAGTCATATTATCTGACTTGTGTAACATACTGTAATAACTGCTTCAGTTCACATGATTCCTTCACATTCAGTGATGGTACTGCATCCCTCAGCTTATCCAGAAATGTATGTTCTTAAAAGGAGGTTCAAAAAGTGAATTGCACTTTCTGAATGTATGATAAGTTCAAGAGCGAGAAATTACGCATTCTGATCATGCATCCCTAACGCATTCTGTTGCGGCTATAACTTCACAAACTAATGAGAATGTTAAAGACACATTCACATATTTACTGCTGAGCAATCTGACTGGTTTGACCCTGATCTGTTTAATTTGGATATTTAACTGCTGTGAGTTGGCAATACCATTTATGTTTGAGAAATAAACAATAATACCCATCATATACTAAAAACTACAATGGTGTTTAATGTAGGGGTGTTTAATGATGTGAAGGAAGAGAAGGCTATAGAGAGAAAGGGATGGAAAGGGGATGAGAGAATGGGTGGAGTTTCTGTAGAGAGCTGTGGGGAGATGGGATTAGGGTAAGAGAAATAAAATGAAAGAAAAAAGAAAAATAAGGCAGGGGAGGGGGAAATGGGTTTTAAGGGCTCTACCCAGAACCCCCTGAGAGTCATTTATTTCTGTGCTAATAATAAGGCAGAACTTGGTTGCCATGGCAACAGCTCTGCCCACTTCCTGGCCAGGCCCAGAGGGCTTTCCCCACTTCCTGGTGGTGTCTGGGGAAGGTGAGGGAACTTCCTGTGAACACCGGGGACACAAACATGGCAGAGAGATTAACCCACCATATACACACTTTATACTGAAGCTTCTCACTGCAGCAGACTGCACTGACGGACTCTCACAGAACACGGATATGTTTATGATTAAAACTAATAATGTCCTGATTCAGCTTTATAGTCCAATCTGGTCAGAGATAGAGGTGGGCGATGTGGCCCTGAAATAATATGATATTTCATGGTATTTTTGCAATAACAATATTTCAAGAATATACTACTGCAACAAAAATACATTTTTAATGTTTTATTGCACGATATGATATGGCACACCCCTAACTGAGATATATATATATATATATATATATATATATATATATTTATTTTGATTGTTTTTTTTAGATTTGTAACGGAAGTAAATGATACAAAATGTCAAGATACTAATAATGCTCCAAATATTCCATATATCCAGGATTAAAGTAAAATAAAAAAAGATACTGGACAGATATAGTCTGTCTCTAGTAGATATATAATGGAAAATGAAAACAGTGTGAATCCCCCTTTCTTAAAAATAGCAAAAAAGTAGTACTCTTCTGTGATAATTAGTGGTAGCATATATTTAAGGGTGTTCAGGATGTTCTAATCAGACCTAAACATGTGACATATTCCTTTCATTTCCTAATGATGAATTTAACTATACTATGTAATAAATTCAACACACTTTGTGTGGAGCTTTTTTTCTCTTTATAGTGTATATGTAGCAGAAATACTGAATAATCAGTGACTGCATCTTTTGGACAGGTGTCTTCATACTACATTCCCTCTAGATGCACTCTGATCTCACTAATTCTACTGCTAGCACTATTAAGACAACTAGCACCAATACCTGGGCCTCTGTTGAAAGAAGATCATCATTCACTTTAAAGGGGGTGAAAATTAATACAGTCACTTAGTTTACATTATAATGCCATAATCAAATTTATTCAGATCAGATAAGTAAAAAAACATGAATACAGAAGCGATATTAGTAATATTTTTAGTAAAGAATTAATGAGTACAGGAGAATTATCTTTGTGTATTGCTTACTAGTACCCCTTGGGAAAAGGTTACATGTAACTAGTATCATGTGAGTGAGTATGAGTTTACAAATGGTGCCAATAATTCACTGTGACCCAGTAACTGATGTATTGTTAGATGTTGTGTACATCTACACAAAAAATGTTTGGAAAAAAAAAAATCGAGGCTCCAAAGAAACACACATGAACCATGACTTTGTGCCTTTGTCTGGGACACTTTAGGGAACAGCATCCGTATCTTACATTCGTACATATCTGCTTTGAAAACACATTTCAAAGGCCTAGAAAAATCCCCCAAAAGGGCCATTGGATTCTGCAGCAGCACTGTAAAACATCATGGCAAGAAAGTAACAAAAGAAAGCCCAGAGGAAGGTAATTCATTGCCTGCCTCTCCCTCTTTCAGTTCAGTGGTGTAAATACTCAGACAAAGCCTGGTGGATTCATTGTGTTTTCCTGTTAATCTCGCACAACAACAGTAGTCGGGGTGGGGTGGATACTCACAATCCCCCTCTCTCTGGGACAGTGCTCAGTGAGGGACTGCTGCATGGCTGCAGTTTTTGGGCCCATCTCAGGAGAGATGCTTACAGGCAGAGGTTTCTATTCACAATGCAGGCAAGTGTGCATCTTTTATAGAGAGTTTTATTATGCAGCATATGTTACTACAAAAAACACCCAGCCAGTGCTCAGCCAGTCCCTAACAGAATACAAATATATACATACATGCACACACCATGGGCCCTATCGTACACCCTGCACAAGGCACATTGCAATGCTCATTGCTATCTTACACCTCATTAACAGTCCTTTTCCACACTTTGTGCCATTAAAATAGCAATATAAAAAAATTGTAAATGCCTTTTGTATGTTTTGAGGTACACAATGCATATTTTTTCCATCCTCACGATACCAAAGACACAATGACATGCCCTAAATTCATGGGCAAAAAGTGAACATTCCTTCCCATGAATACATTCAGGTACTTTTTGTTGTTCCCATTGCTGAAACACATGTGCAAATACACATCAACACAGCTTGTCTAGTCCCTGTAAACAAGTATTTGCCAAAATCATAAGACTTTCTAAAACAGATAAACATAAACCTATAGGCACTATGTCTAATCTATACAATACTTTTGGGAAAAGTTGGGAAGTTGGGGATGAGTTTGATCGTGAACATCTGACAATCTGACCTTACTAATGCTTTTTTATAAATGCAATCAGATCTTTACAGCAATGTCCCAGAATCTAGTAGTTAGACTTCCTTGAAAAAGTAGAGATGCTACTCCAACAAAATCAGGATCAACCCTTTTAAAAAACACTTTTAAATGTCCCATTAATCGTGTTCATATAGTGTATGTATATACACAGACATAAATACACAATACCATTCAAAAGTCTTTGAATTCCTAGTTAAAATATAGTTTTAAATGATCAGACCAGAAATTATGCTACTGTATTTTTCATACATAAGGCTCACTGGATTAAAAGGCTAATAAGACACCGTTAACTAGTAGTAGGAACAGGGGTGTTGACATTTTATCCTTCTGAATTCAGCAAGCTAGAAAATTAAACAAAACTGTGATTTAAAAAAAAAAAAACATTTTAGACGAGTCAGACAAGTCAGATGAGAGCTGGATGTTAATCTACACAGATTTCTCTCCTGAAAACTATTTTTTTTAAAGTAAAGTGCTTTTATTTATTTACAGTAGGCTTAGATAGCGGTTAATGCCATCCGACAGCGCTACACTGTGGAACCCGGTAAGCCAGGGTGATATTAGCTACCGATTCGTCTCACGTAGCTTGTTTTAACACGGTAAATGTGCAGCCTACAGTTCAATATACTCGCCTATGAACAGCAAAAGAACTAGTGCTGTGGTTAGCGGCTCATGCTAATGCTGCTCTAGCAGTGCTATTCATGGTTAGCAGCAGGCTATAGTCTGAGAATACTCACCTCTACACAGCCAAAGAGCTAACGAAAAGCACGGTTAGCGGCTAATGATAATGCTTCTCCATCAGTGCTATCCAGGGTTAGCAGCAGGCTATAGGATGAACATACTCACCTCTGGATGACGAAAGAGCTAGCTAATGCTATTACTGCTGGAGAACTAAATTAAAACAATTTCATAATGCTGTGCTTCAGTGCTGTGACTTTACTGCTTCTTACAACCTGACTGGTAAAATTCATACATAAGGCACACAGGATTATAGAATCCGAAACAGAATCAGAATATACTCTGCATTATGGAACTCCGATGAATCGCCTGGTAAATATGAACACTTTGTGTAGTTTACTCTAGGACAGAATTTTAACAGCAATATAGACCTAATAGTAGCTGATAAGAATACTTTTTATTATATTAATGACAGCATGTTTTTAGGCATCCACCTTAACCTGAGCCTACAAAATCAGTCCCCAAAGCCCACAAGCACACATTTCAGCTAGTGCTTATTCATTAAATCCAAACTTGCTCCTCCAGCAAAAATGAGGACCCTTCACTTAAATTCTACTCCGTCGCCCTCCGTTCTGTCACTCGCACACACATGGTTTTAAATAAGTACCGCATGAAGCGGCTCAAGTGTTCACCTAACAGCTCTCAGGACCTAATAAACCTCTACTTGAACCCCACCCATTCCATCCCTCCACCACTCCTCCTGCAGAATCAGGGCAATCAGCACAACTCTTTGTCAAGATTAAATCAACACAATAATTCGGAGCGTTCCTACAGCACTGCGTGATCATCCAAAGCCTGAAACGTTATTTACACAGCCATGTGCAAATACCCCCAAATCCCACCAACCGGAGGCACAATATTACTGTTATTATTCCCCCCCCCCCTACCTTCTCTCACTACTCTCACCTTTCAACACTTGCACACACACACACACACACACATCTTTTTTCTCTTGTTAGCGAGCATCAGAATTAAGCCTGCTTCATCATGCAGGCAGGCCGAGTCCATTTTCATTACGGCTTCTCTCACCGTGTCTCCGCCGTAAAGGACAGTGGGCTGTCAATCACTGCCGTTATTGAAGGACTGAGGGAGAGATGGCATTTTAATTATTATAAGCAGCTAGGATAGTGAGGTGAGCTTCTAAAAAGCCTTCTGGAACATTCCAGAATATTCCTCCACATTATCGGCCCATATATATGATAATGCAGACGAGAGAAGTGAGACGGAACAACCGGGCTGCACGTGCACGCAAACGAAATGATGTGTGATGAAATTAGGGCGTCGTTACTGTGGCACCCGCGATGAACGGCACGCTGAGATGCAGAGCCACACGAACAAATATCGGGGGCTCAAGCTCAGACTACCCTGTTAATTACCCTAAGAAATGAACAAATAAAGCAGAAATATGTCCCTGCTGAAAGATGAACTGCACTCCGTAAAGCCCTCCCTCTCTCTGTATGTTTTATACGCTTCAGTGCTGCTGTATGTGCGCCTTTTCCACAGTGAAGCTTTTGTGGCCACATAAATAAACAAGTTTCACACAAGCAGTACAACAAGGCAGGGTTTCAGCAAGAAATGCCCTTCATCCCCACCAAACGGACCCTTTCCATTTGTAGCATGAAATTTACAACCCTCCGCATATACTTCCAGGCTCTGTGTGTGTGTGTGTGTGTGTGTGTGTGTGTGTGTGTGCCACAGAACCGCCACATTGCACTGCATTAGAATGAGCTAGCCTACATTTTACAGCAGTGGAGAAATGAGTGTGTGTGTGTGTGTGTGTGTGTGTGTGTGTGTTGTGGGGGTAATCGCTCTCTCTATTCATTACTACATTAGTGAGCAGAGAGCAGGGACCAATAATGAATTCAGTTATCCCCTATATACACAGAGAGAGAGAGAGACAGTGAGAGACAGACATAAAGACAAAGACAGAGAGAGAGACCAAAAGAAACCAGGTGACACAGAAAAGGAGAGTGAGAGAGAGAGACAGACATAAGCTGGGTTTTCATCCAAAAATTTCAGTTATGCGTAAAATATAAACTGTATTTCCATTCACTACTATTATGCAAAGAAAATTTAGTTGACATAGGCTACTGTGATTAGGAGGACTGTCAAAGCCAGCAGAATAGATACTGAATCCAGTCTGTGTTCAGCAGAATCATCTTATACTTATTTTCAAAAACTCTGGCTGTTTCAGTTTATAGACCTCAGGCATCAAGAGCAGTGATCCACTAATTAGGCCAACTTGCCAGCCCAATGTTGTCTACCAAACATCTGGGAGCACAAACACACCAGACAGTTGGGGGAGAACAGTGCTTGGGTTCAAGTCCCTATCTGGGTGGAGTTTCCATGTTCTCATGTGAGACTTTCTTACAAGGACTCTGGTTTCAGTCCAAACACATGGAGAACAGGTAAAATTGGATACTCAAATTACCAATTTTATTATTTATTATTTTGAACTAATACTGTAAACTGATCTGGTATGTATGGTATGTAAGTTTGGGTGTGTGTAAATGTGTGTGTATGACAGTGTGCACGGATATGGATTGGCAATCTGTCCTGGGTAAATGCTGTAGTGCCTGATGCTCCTCCAGGTGGACGGTTGTTTCTGGTTGAGAGTACGCTGTGCGCTATTGGCTGCCACTTCTGGTGTGTGGATGAGTGCTGAGTATAAATGGTTGTGTGTAAAAATGTGATTGTAAAGCATCCTTAAGTTTTTAGAAAAGCGCTATGTAAGTTTAACTTCATAAAATGAGTACAGTGTAGTGGGGAAATGTTTGGTGTAACAATTCACTGGTGTGTATATTATGCTGCTTTATACACTTATGTTCTTTGACTCTTTCAAATTTTTGCTTTAGCATTATTCAGTCTTTTACACCTTGCCCTATTGTGAAATTCATTTTGCAATTTTTTGATGGGTTATTTATTTTATTTGTTTTATTATTATTTTTTTTTACAGAAAAAGTGGTGCATGAAGATCAGAGAGAGAGAGAAAGAGCGAGACAGAGACAGAGAGACAAAAAGCTGTAATAAAATAAACAAGAGAGAGTAAGGATGAACGAGACAGAAAGATGTTTCAAGATGTACTGTATATAAACAATATTTTATAATCTAATGTCTAATTGGAAATTGTATCTACAGTCTCCATGCAGTAGAGTAAATGGATCATGTGTGTGTGGGTGTGTGTGTGTAAGCGTGTGTGGGTACATGGTCATTAAATATGCTTAATTAATAGGAGGTCTACATGCGGGGGCCAGGGCTGCATAATAGACGCTAATGAGGCGCAATGGCGTAAAGTTCAAAAAGCAGCTGAGCCAGACTCTGAAAGACGGATGAGGAAAGACTGACACATAGCGACAGCCTGGATAAAGCCACACAGACGTGCACTGAAAAAGTACTTCTTTGAAGAAACGATGAAACGCAATCAAATGTCTAAAGGAAAGAAAATAGAGGGGAATGGTCTTCATCCTTATTGATTCTAGATTATGTCTTGGTGGCTATTGTGTGTCTGATGCCAGCTCACTGTCATAGATCCATACACAAACTGTGCCAGAGGGATCAGGGTCATCAACACCTCCGCATTTGTGTTTTGTCATACAAATTTAAGACTAATGACTTAAAGTTTAAAATAAACAAAAAAGGTAAAACTATACAAAAAAAATGTAAAAAATGAGCCTGCCACTGTTTTACTGACATATATATATATATATATATATATATATATATATATATATATATATATATATATATATATATATATATATATATATATATATATATATATATATCAGTGGCGATTGCTCTAAGACTGCAAGGGAAGCTCAGCTTCCCCTAAAATGTAAAAAAAAAAAAAAATAAGTGATTAAATATATACTGTTGTGTGTACATGTCACTGATTAAATATGAGCTACAACGTGCTGAACTTAGTTCAGAATCAGCTTCTTATCACTGGTAACGCCGCGGCTTTCCTCTCACTCATTCCCACAGCGCTGCTTTAAACAGTGCGGACGCTGAGCGTCCACAGACTACAATAGCGGAGCAAAGCTCGCGACGAAACGAGACGAGTCATTGGATAAACGCTGGGCTTTGTCCCGCCCATCGGACGCTCAGCGTCTCTGGGGGTCTATGGGGCAGTGGGCTGGCCTCGGCCGGCCCGGACGCTCAGCTTCTGCATGATGATTGGATGATCTGTCTGAGGCGGAGCCCCTTTTTGATTGACAGCAAAATGAGCGAATCAGCGATCCAGCGATCAGCCTCGCTCCAGTGCAAGCTGCACATAATGTCAGACAGTTTTAATGTTGTGGACCGGATTTTGGAGAAGCCATTTGATAGTCTTCCTTAGGAAGAAAAACTTAAGAGTTAAACAGCAGGGCAGATCCACTGCTCAAATTCATTTGGTGTAAAAGGTGGGGAAAAGTAACAGGTATTTTCAGCTGTCCTGGTATGATAAAGTGAGCGGGCTGACTGGAAGTGCTGTAACAAATAAAATGTACTGATGGCCATTCCTCTTGATGAAAGTATCTCAGGACATAAATGAACAGGGGCCAGTAGTAAGTATTGTGTTATCATAAAAAAATAATTTAAATGAATAAAGTGATTATTCAAGGAAATTTAAACTGTCCAAAAAGAAACTAAATTTACCTGCATTTTTTCCTTTACCAACTTTACCAACTGATCATTTTATGTTTATTCATGTCATAGCATCTTTTTTATGTAAGTGTTCAATGTAAAGAATGGGTACCTTTTTGTTGTGTAGTGAAAACTTGAAAATAATGCCTTTTGTTTACAAAAAAAACATCTCAGGGAGAGTTGAATTTTTGTATAAATAAAACTACATATGTTAAGATGTAGGCCGAAATTGAGCTTCCCCTCCTTGAAAGACCAGCATCCGCCACTGATTATATATATATATATATATATATATATATATGAATTTATGTTCATATTATTTATATATTTGAGCTTTGAATGCTTTGAAACAAAGAGACAACCTTTAACATTATAGAACCCAAATATGTACCCTTAAGATCATGTTGGGGTTCCACTTCTGTCAGCCTAGAGCAGAAAGCTGAGGCTTAAGTAGACATGTGATCACAAAAACTGGATATATAAACACAGGAAAAAGATATCCTGGTTTGATGAATCTACATTCTACTGAGGCTCACAGATGGTAGAGTAAAAAATTTGCACCCTGGCAGCATGAATCAACAAACACTAACTCCCAATGTCCACAGTCCAGGCTGGTCAAGTTGGTGTCAAGGTGTGGAGTGTACTCTTTGAATAAACTCGTATTTCTATATACTATATTTTATTTTTTAGTTTTATAGTGGTATCCCAAATAAGTGCATGGTGGCAGTGTGCACGAGCTCATATTCTGACACGGTATTAAAACAAATGTGTGCGTTTGTGTGTGTGTGATCAGTATGTGACATTAAGAAATAATTTAGCGAAAAACAAGTTCAATCAAAAGCACAGCCTGGATTCTTTATATGCACCCATGCACATGCACATACAACACACACACACACTCTCACAGTTCATTAACAACAGACACGTGTCGGATGAGAAGTTCATTTTCGGTAAATGTCATTTTCTAAAGGCTGGTTTAATAACACACACACAAACACACACACAAACAGGAGCAACTGTTCAAGTATGCAGAAAATGTCAAATGGCATCAGGTGATGCATTAGAACCTCAATTGTTCTCACAGAAGAGAGAGGGAGAAAGAAACAGAAGCAGAGGAAGGGCGGGCAGAGAGGAGGAAAATGGACAACTATAGAGGAAAAGGAGAAGTGAGATTTATCATAAAGCTGACGGCACACTTCAGTGGCAGACGCAATTATGTTACATTTCTCACAAGAAGAGAGACTACGCGAGAGAGAGGGAGCGACAAAGAAAGCGAGAGAGAGCAACAGACAGACACAGAGAGAGAGAAAGAGAGAGAGTAAAAGAGAGACAGAGCAAGTTAACACATGCACACTCCTGTCAGATGATCAAGGACAGATTTGCATCATACATGCAGCATGTAAGTGAGTGAGTGAGTGAGTGAGTGCATGTCTATGTAATCATCTCTGTCACAAACTCATTTTATTCCAACCCCTTCTACACCAACACTCCCTCAGTGATGACATTAGCTTTGATTAGAATACAGTGCGAAAACTAAACTGGATTAAACTAGACTTTATCAGGGGCACCGGGTGGTCCAGCAGGCTAGGCGCTGCCACTATGATCAGGAGATTGCCGGTTCGAATCCCGTTCCCGTACCTTGCCATCGACTACCGGAGCCCTGAGAGAGCACAATTGGCCTTGCTCTCTCTGGGTGGGTAGATGACGCTTTCTCCCCACCGAGTCACTGCGCTTGTCCTCCGAGCACACTGGCAACGCTAATATCTACAGCTAGTCTCCCCCCTTCTAGTGGTGGGGCATTACTAGTGATAGGGGGAGTAAACTGGGGAGAAAATGAGAAAAAAAACAATTTCTAAAATTATAAAATGTCTATTTAGATTTATACATATTCCAAATCCTCTAAAGTCTAAAAAAATCCCACAAAAGATTTCGCAGAACAGACATTTCAGACATGAAATATGGCGGTTTTCAAGATGACGTCCATGTTCATGACATAACCTAAAAGACAGGCCACCTTACACATTACTTTCTGGGGCATTCAGATACATTTTCCCCTGTTTAATCTCTTTTTTTTGTTTTAGAAAATAAAAGGTGTCTATGACTTTTGAAACACACCCTATAAATACAGTACTATGTTACCAATCTTCAGAGTTAATTCTTCACATGATCTTCACATGAATTTATGTAATGTCCTATTTGAAACAATCTGTTATTCATCCTCACACAGATTAAGTTTTTGCTTCTTTTTCTAATCCTCTTTCAGGTCATCTTTATCTACCTTTTATTTCAAAGTCACAACCTGCTTCATCAAATGTTCTCTTTGTCTTTTTAATACAATTTAAAATAATATTCTTGAAAAAATCAATGCCAAATAGCTATTAGATTTTTCTTTACTGATAATTACTATACAGTTAGTGAGGCATTTCAAATTATTACTTTTAGTTTGTTTTACAATTAATAATATTCGTACTGCTTAACTCCACTTTATATTCCAAATGACAGGATTAATTAAGTGTTTTTGATTCCAGCTTGCTAGAGGGAAGATACTGTGTAACTAGAAATCACCCCATCCCTTAAAGGCCTTGTAGTGACTCAGTGACCTTATTTCCCTCTGTACACGAAAAGATCAAAAAAGATTTCCTCCAGAAAACCAGCTGCTAAATTTAATAAAACCTGGCACGCTGCATTAACATATATTTAGCTTAAACCTACCTATGACTTCCCCTGTTAACTTGTATAAATATTATTATTTAAAGCCGTATAGGACAAGTCTGATACTTTTAATCAACATCAAAAGCAACAGCAATTGTAATTTTGTCTTCTCTGAACTAGTGAATACTTACTATATGTTGTTTGTATATGTTGTATATATGTTTTAATATGTTGTCCTCCATACTGTTTATTGTAATTATTTTATTTTAATTTTTAGCACCACACCATGGTCTGATTTTCACCAAATTTGTCATATTTTCCAAAATGTGTATACGAATGAGTATGTTAATTTTTTTACTTAGTAGTATATACAAACCCCTAGTAACTGATTTATGCCAACAAACATTTTTTGATAATTATTTAACAGTTGACTATCTCCCCAATTTTCATGCTTGGATTAAAATCCTAATACTAGATATTTTTAAACAAGTGCGCAGAGGGGGCGAAAATTAATTTGACAATGTATTTTTTTTGCTGTGAATAAAATTACAAATTAATGTGCAGTGCATTTCCTGTTTCAATTCTACTTATGAGTGAATTATTTTAGAGTAAATCCAGAATAAGAAAATGAATACAAAAATAAACCACTAACAAAAAAAGCAATATGGTTCCAGCACTGAGTGCTTGGACCCCTAAATGTATAAAAATAAAATTATGCATTGTGCTGCTGCAGCAGGTCTGTGTGCTGGCTGCATGTCAACATGATATCACCCCCTTCCCCTTCCCCTCCCCCACTACACACACACACACACACACACACAGCGTTACAGAGTGCACAGCTAAATAACGCTCTGCCTACAAGTAAACCTCACCTAGGCCTCAGCCCCACTAACCACAGTGAAAGCTGCAGTGCATAAAGAAACCGCACTGCATCACTCCATTTCCTCAGGGGAGCCAGTAAAATGAGCTCAGCGTCAGTCTGCCTATGACTGTGGAAACACACGCACACACACACAGATAGAACATGTCAGGTGAATGAATGAATAAGTTGAGTGCACCATGGCAAAATCTCAGCTGTGTGTAATTAATTTCAGACAGTGTAGCAGTGTGCTAACAGACAAATCTGCGTCTATTCAGCCTACAGCAGTTTATTAACCTCAACCCTTCATGCTGGAGTTGTGTAAGGAGTGTTTGAGCCTGGATTAGAGGACTGCACTAAGTGATTCGTGAAGTAATTGGTGGACAGGATTAAATTTGCAGCTCCACAGTCATAGTGGGCAAACTGCCAACACATTGCGGGCTACAGCAGGCAGAAAGAGATTGTAGGCTGCTTGTGGGAATGGGCAGAGAGTATATAGAGATGGGCTACAGATGTGCTGCAGAGAAATACTCGTGTGATAAATACATTTTTTGTTATTCTATTTTGTCCAGTTACCACATGATGCTCTCAGTGATGGAAAGGTGGAGGCTAGCATGTCTGTTCTTTGAGTCACAGGCTAAAAATGCTTGGAGAAGAACATTAAATTGTTTAGTTTTCTTTATATTAACTAATAAGAGCTCATGCTCACCAACATCACAAAGATAAATGAGGAAGAAGAGAAGGACCAGCCGACTTAACCAGAGAGAGTGAGGGCACATCCTGAAAACAGATGCCTGAGGCATTTCCTGAGACCCAACCAGTGTTGTCCAAGTGATCTCGCTTAGACACCTGCTCCCTTAATTTATTAAAATGCATGTAGGTAGAAAATGATAAAAGATTAATCTGGATAAAACAGAACAATAAAAAAGTATGTGCCAAAGCACATAGGCGTGGATAACTAACATTTGAAAGGAGCAGGCATGTTTAGCACTAGCGTTACAGAGGTTTTGCAGTTGTACCAAAGCAGAGGCTTATGGTTGAAGAGACACAAAACAGAAAAATCAAATTAGAACAGAGATCACTTACATGCAACAGTCTTAAAGGAACACTAAAAAGGAAAAAACAGCCAGCTTTTGGTCATAAACTCAATCATCAGAGCAAACAGGACCTTGGAGAAAAATAAAACTGTAAATAATGTAGGATATGTCTGCTTTTAACTTTTAATATCCATCACATCTACAATTTATAAGTAATTATTTACAAATGCATAAGTGTTTTCCTTGTAACTATTAAATAATAAGCATTAGAACATAAATGTCTAAATTGATAAGGCACACAGATCTGTTTCTGTATCATTATACTTGAATCAAATCAAATTGAAAAAAAAAAGGAAATCATAATTTTAATATAATAAATTAAATTGTGCAATATGAAAAAAGGCACAGCTTTGGAATGAGTATGTTTAAAAAATTACTGAGAGCATTCTAATGGTTTATATAAAAATTACCTGAAGCTGCTGGCACAGATATGCATGATTTTATGCGCTGCACTGAGCTCACATGATTGGCTGATTAGATAATTACAGGTGTATAATTGTACAGGTGTTCGTAATATAGCCCTGGTGTGCGCATATGCACTAATGTACCAGCACCTCTTCCCAATCATTTTTTTATTTAACTTTTACCACTCATTCACTCTCTAAAATGAATTTTTTTATTTACTCTTTAAATTTCTCTCTATGCCTCTTAGTATATAATACTTTCTCTCTTCCTTTGTCTCTCTGCATGTTTGTTACCCTGTTCCCTTCTTACTTTGTCTTAATTTTTGTCTGTCCTTGAATCGCTTTCTCTTTATTTATTTATCTCTATCTCTACAATGTGTGTGCATGTGTGTGTGGTGGATCAGACCACAGTGTGGTTTGTGTACTGTTTCCGTAGTGTCACATTTCCATGGCTGACAGGTGAAAGACAGGGCGAGAGGATTTTGCTCTTCTTCTATCCACAGAACCACAGAGGGAGCGGGACACACACACACACACACACACACACACACACACACACAGCCCCTATACTCAACCGTGCACAAACACACTCTGTTATCCAGATACAGAAATAAATACACATACACACAATCACTGAATACAGAGGGGCTGTAAGCTGATGTGTGCTGAATGCTCAAACATCTGGAACAGCTGTTTAGAATGCAGTGTTGCTGCTTAAGTGGCTCATGGAAAGCACACAGAGAGTGTGTAAAGTTGAACGCTGTGTTGGAACGGGCAGAATGAGGAGTGGTTTACTGGTCCAGGGTGAGGAGGCTTCTCAAACACTGCAGTAACATAATGAGGAACCTATCAATTCTGCAAGCTGAATCAATCAATGTAGATCTGACTGGAGAGAGTAAGAGAGAGAGAGAGAGAGAGAAGAAATACAGAGAACATAACACAAACAAAGAACAAGAGCAAGACTGAGAAAATGCGAGACCTAGACAGACAATGAAAGAGAGATATGAAGGCACACAGAGTCAGAGCAAGGGAGAGCAAAAGCTCGAAAGAGAGAGACCAAGAGAGCTAAAGAGAGAAAGATAATAAGAGAGAGAGAGAAAGAGAGACAGATTTGTCTGCTTTGGCAACACTGTTTTTAAAATGTTTATGGTCAGGGTCACGTGGGAGCGGCGAGAAGTATGGCTGCTTGGTAGAAGCGGTCCCGAGCCCCATCGCCTTAAATCATAACTAATCCTTCATCTTCTCCTATTTTTAACGTTAAACTGTGAAGTATTCAACTATTCACATCTCTACGGCTCGAATGATGTCTACATCTTCGAAATATTTTAAGCCTTCGCGAGGAAAAGGGCCAACTGCGGCCAAAGCTGGGGATGCCAGCCCGAAACGAAACTCCGCACAGGATGCTAACCTCGAGCACATCCTTGCTGAAGTGAGTAAAATTAGCTCGACGCTTCTAACTGTAGCATCGGATGTTTCAACGATTAAGGAGACAACTGAGGAATTGAAAAATGCGGTGAATGCCATGCAAGGGCTACTAACCGAGGTGGAAGGGCGAATCTCCGACCTGGAGGACGCTACGCAGGAGATGGTGAGGGACCGCGAGCTACACGGTAGGCGCATTGATATTCTGTGGAGCTGTGTGGAAGACTTGGAGAACAGGAGTCTCCGCAATAACGTCAGACTGCTGGGTTTAAAAGAGGGCATTGAAGGGGATAACCTGGCTGTATGCATTGAGAAGATACTGTCAGAGGGCTTACATATGAACATTGACAACGAATTCGAAATCGAAAGAGTGCACCGCTCTCCTGGGTCTCGTCCGGATGAAAATCGACCTCCGAGACTGATTATGATTAAATTTCTGCGTTCAACCGCGAGAGATAAAGTCCTAAAAGCTGCACGGGAGAAGGGAGGCGCGGTGTGGAAGGGATGCAACATTTCCCTGTTCCCAGACATGATGAAGGAGCTCGCTGAGAGGAGGAAAGCTTTCACAACGGCAAAACAGCTACTACGCGACAAGAAAGTGAGGTTCCGACTAGCCTTTCCTGCTACACTACACTTCGCGTGGAAGGGGAGGAATAGAACGTTTGAAATGGCTTCAGAGGCTGTTAAGTTCATCGAGCAACAAACTACTGATGGAGAATAAATTGAAACATTCTTCAACAAAGGAGATTGCGAGAGGTATGATGGGGCTGGATAGCTTTGTGTAGCTGACTAGGCTACAACCTAGTGGACGACTCGGACTTCCCACTGACCTAAGTAAGGTTTTTGTTTTGTTTTACATTCTCCTCCTCTCATTTTGCCGTCTGTTTTTTTTTTTTTTTGACACGGAGTTAACGAGAGGTGAATTTCCAGCCGTTTGCTGGAGGGTTTTTTCATTTCAGGTTTTCCCCTCTGAGGTAGAGGGAAGTTTTTTGTTGACGTGTTTAGTCGTGTTGGTTTATGTGAGAAATACAGGTATACTAATAATGCTCAGCGGTACAAAAGTAATAGTCACTTTTCTTGCATGTGAATGGCAAACAGTGCATATGTTAAGGTAGTTTCCTGGAACATTAATGGTTGTGGTAACCCTGTGAAAAGGAACAAAATACTTTTATATCTTAAGCATAAACAAGCTGATATAGCATTCATTCAAGAAACACATTTACAGGAAGATGAAGCAAAAAAATTTAAAAGGGACTGGGTTGGTCATGTTTCCTATAACTCTTTCTCCAGCAACCGTAATGGAGTGAGTATTTTGGTTCATAAGAGGTTGAATTTTTTTATGTTGAGGGAGTTTAAGGATAATATTGGTAGTAGTATTTGTCTGGAAACTAATATAAATGGGGCAAAAATAACACTATGTAATATATATGCTCCTAACAAGGAAGATCCATCTTTTTTTCATGGTCTTAATAGTATACTGGGGAATGCCCAAGGACAAATAATCTCGGCAGGAGACTTCAACCAGGTTTTAGATGGATTATTAGACAAAAGTAAATACATGGGCATCTCGACACCAAAGGATAGAGCGGCCATTCACCTGCTGATGGAGGATAACGGATTGATAGATATATGGCAATTGGTCAACCCCACAAACCGGGAATACACATTTTACTCCCACTGCCACAAATCCTACTCAAGAATCGACTATATTTTAATTTCCCAGAGTCTAACCAATGTTATTGTCGATAGTGCCATTACCGCTATTTCCATGTCAGATCACGCACCTGTTGAGGTGTGTGTAAATATATATTCAGACAGACTTCGACGAGGCAGATGGAGAATGAATCCTTTTACAGGACGAGATGTACTCTAAGGAACTTGCAGAGGACCTATCCTCATTTTTTGAAATCAATTTAGGTAGTACAGAAAGCATTGCAATGGTCTGGGAGGCATCTAAAGTACATTAGGGGTAAAATGATTGCACAGACCTCAAAAAAGAAAAAAGAACACAATGATAATATTAAAAAATTAGAAGCAGAATTAAATTGTATGGAAAAAGAGTTGGCCAGGCAGCACTCTGAAAGTTTACTTAAAAATATTTGTAAATGCAAATTTCAAATACATGACATTTTTAATAAAAAAGCAGAGTATGCTATGTTCAGACTAAAAACACAATTTTATGAGTCAGGGGAAAAGACTGGTAGACTCCTAGCCAGACAGTTAAAGGAACAAAGCTCTATTTACATAATTCTAGCAATAAGAGTAGGAGGTTCTCTTGTAACATCATCTAAGGGTATTAATGAGGCCTTTAAGGAATTCTATGAGAACTTGTATAGATCATCTGGTGCTTTAAATGAGACGTCTGTCCAAGATTTTCTATCAAATCTAAATCTTCCAATTCTATCCTCTGACCAGTCAGCTCTTCTTGATGCACAAATAACCCAAGAAGAGGTTAAAAACGCCATCTTATCCATGAATACAGGGAAGTCACCAGGAACGGATGGGTTTCCTGTGGAGTATTATAAACAATATATTGATATATTTACTCCAATATTGACAGATGTGTTTCAGGAGGCTTTTCAAAGAGGCTCACTTCCTCCATCCCTTAATGAAGCACTCCTTTCTTTGATACCCAAGAAAGGAAGGGATCATACAGATCCGGCGAACTTCAGGCCAATTAGCCTCATAAATGTGTATAGTAAAATACTGGCTAAGGTTCTGGCCCTAAGACTAGAAACAATCTTGCCGCACATTATCCATACAGATCAAGTGGGTTTCATAAAGGGGCGGTCATACACTGATAATTTGAGAAGACTTATGCACTTAATGTGGTCGAATGCTTTGAGTGCAGCGCCAGTGGTAGCGGTGTCACTTGACGCTGAGAAGGCATTCGATAGAGTGGAGTGGGGTTTCTTACATTCAGCTCTTTTGAGATTTGGTTTTGGCCCTAGCTTCGCAAAATGGATAAAGATAATTTACAACAACCCTAAAGCATCAGTTCTGACAAACGGCATTATTTCACCTCCTTTTGATCTCTCTAGAGGAACGAGACAAGGATGTCCCTTGTCGCCTTTACTGTTCACAATTGCACTGGAACCCCTGGCAGTGGCTATAAGAGCAAACCCAGCTATTAAAGGAGTGGATTGCGGGGGGAGTCACCATAAGTTAATGCTTTATGCTGATGATATACTTTTTCTGACTAGTGAGCCTCAAAACTCTCTACCTGCACAAATGGGCACCATTGATACATATTCTAAGATATCTGGCTATCAAATTAACTGGACCAAATCGGAGGCGATGCCTATATCCAAGCACTGTCACCCACAAATAATAAAACAATATAATTTTAGATGGATTCCCAAAGGTATGACCTATCTGGGCATTAAATTGACTTCACAGCTGGACGAGATGGCAACGCTAAACTTTGAGCCTCTGCTTCAAAACATAAAAACAAATGTAGATAAATGGGGAAAGTTAAATTTGAGTCTCTGGGGAAAGATAAATGTAATCAAAATGGTCATTGCGCCACAATTTAACTATATTTCTATGATGTTACCAATAAATAAGCCGGATCATATTTTTAAAAGATACGAAACTATAATCAGAGAATTTTTGTGGGCAGGGAGGAAGCCAAGATTTAAATGGAGTAAAATGTGTGCACCCAAAGAAAAGGGAGGACTTGGTCTTTTACTGAACTTGTCCAACAGTTCAAGTTACAAGAAAAAGGAGACTTTTGGAAATATTTACAAATTAGAAATTGCATAAATAAAACGTTTATATCAGATACATTAGACAACCCAATTATGGACTACCTGGATAACCCTCTTAACTGTAAGGCATCAACATTTTATAAAAACTCAATTAATTCAATTAGTAGCATGTGTGATAATTTAAGAATAATCTGGCAAAGGGCTCTTAAGTACGAATTTAATAGAGATACCTGGAGTCAAATTATAGCACAAAACGGCAAATATGTCAGAGAGGCTAGAGGGAAATTTACACAATATAAAATTCTGCATCGGTACTACTGGACGCCCTATAGGCTCAGTAGTTCATGTTGGAAATGTAAAAAAGAAATGGAAACCTTTTTGCATCTCATATGGGAATGCTCCATGGTCAAACTATTCTGGCACAATGTGTTGAAGTTTTTGGAGACCTGGGTTGGAGTAGACCTGCCAGTGTCCCCCCGTCTGTGTCTCTTAGGAGATAAAACTGAAACCCCAACTTTAACAAAGAGAGTATATTCAGTCTTGATGGTAGGAATAACCACAGCTGCTAGAGTCATACTAAGACACTGGAAATCACCCACATGTCCAACAATGCAAGAATGGAAAATTCTAATGAGTGAGAGCACTTCATATGAGGTTATGTTAGCCAGGGTGAGGAGTACAGGACCTGTAGAACTTGGAATTTGGGATTACTTTATGGAATATCTCACCTCTAACTGATAATATGACCGTTGACTAGATTGAAGAAATTGTCGTGCATCTTGTTATCTCATTGTATTGTCTTTGTGTTACTGATTCCTGTATTTTTGTTTGGTAAACTCCTTTTTACAGGGACTATGTAAGGCTTAACTATTGATTATCTTTCTTTTCGCGCTGTTTTGTTTTATTTCTTTGAACCCAGGACTCCTTTTCTATGGATTACTTTAAGATGTACCGTGTGAGACTTTGTTCACTATGCTTTTATGATTAAATAAAAACTTTAATTACAAAAAAAAAATGTTTATGGCATTAAAGCAAACTTGAATTGAATTGGGAGAGAGAGATAGAGAAACTACAGAAACACAAGTTAGAGAGAAAGGTAAAGAGATTGCAATACTCAAGAGGGGGAAAAAGCGAGAGCTAGAGACATAGAGACATGAGATATAGAGAGCAATAACTACGAGAGAGCTAAGGCTGAAGAGAGCAAGATCTAGAGAGCAAGAGCTAGAGAGAGCCAGAGCTAGAGCTATATGGAGCTAGAGAGGGCTAAGGCTGAAGAGCGTGAGAGCTAGAGAGAGCAAGAGCTAGAGCTATATAGAGCTATATGGAGCTAGAGAGAGCTATGGCTGAAGAGAGCAAGAGCTATATAGAGCAAGAGCTAGAGAGAGCCAGAGCTAGAGCTATATGGAGCTAGAGAGGGCTAAGGCTGAAGAGCGTGAGAGCTAGAGAGAGCAAGAGCTAGAGCTATATAGAGCTATATGGAGCTAGAGAGAGCTATGGCTGAAGAGAGCAAGAGCTATATAGAGCAAGAGCTAGAGAGAGCCAGAGCTAGAGCTATATAGAGCTATATGGAGCTAGAGAGAGCTATGGCTGAAGAGAGCAAGAGCTATATAGAGCTAGAGAGGGCTAAGGCTGAAGAGCGTGAGAGGTAGAGAGAGCAAGAGCTATATAGATATAGAGAGAGCTAAGGCTGAAGAGAGCAGGAGCTAGAGAGAGCAAGAGCTAGAGCTATATAGAGCTAGAGAGAGCTAAGGCTAAAGAGAGCAAGAGCTAGAGAGCGTGAGCTTGAGCTTAAGAGAGCTAAAGCTAAAGAGAGTGCAAAATACCTAAAAAGAATTTGAGATACAGATAGAGAACGTAAGAGAACAAGAGCAAGAGTGAGAGTGAGAAAACATAACTAGAGAAAACAAAGACATACAGAGAGATAGATAGAGAATGTTAGATAGAGAAAAATTAGGAGAAATAGAGACACTGCAAGTGAATGCAAATGTGTTTGTATGCGCATGCATGTATGAATGTGTGTAATACAGAGGCGAATAGATAGGCGTGTGCGACCTTGCTACAGGGAGACTCCTCTACAAAGACACGCTGTAGGTGCCATGTTTGCTTCACCTGCTGTCCCTCCAGGGAGGAGAGAAAGAAAGAAAACGAGAGAAAGGGAAAAAAAGAGGTAGAGAGATGGAGAGAGGGAGCCTTAGGCCATACTCTACTTCAAAAATATACAAGCACTCCTAGACAGACAGGTGAGCGCACACACACACTCTCACACTCACACTCATGCATAAAAACACACACACACCACAGATCTTATCCCACAAGGCCAAGAAATGCCCATATCAACCACTTCTTCCACTGCACAGCAACCCACACTGCTGCACACATCTCCCCCCACAGCTACAGCATAGTCATTACTACAGATACAACCAGAAAACTGTCCGCTGTCTACCTGAATCAAAGTGTATTCTGCCATCATTTGAAAGATGGGGGCTTTTCAAGCCAGGACATTTCCAACCAGTCCTGGCGTTTATGAAACAGACCATTTTTTTTTGCACATTTCTTGCTATTTTAAGAAAAGCAGCTGTTATTATTCTGATCTGATTCCAGTTTTAATTGTTGTAATGTTCCACTAACTTGTCAATAGAAGAATCGTGTTTCTACCATTACCAGGGCATGAGCAAAAATACCAATTCTCTATTCACTTTAAGCTTTGTTAGAAATGAAATGTTAAAATCTTAAACTGTTAAAACAAAATATATCCATTTTGAATGTTTTTCCACTGGTATTCAGGAAACATACTGTCAGGTACTATCTGCACTTACTCCTAAAGGCTTACCTCCCCTGCCGTTGCGCTCCTCAAATAAACCTAGTGTTACCTAGCCTTGCCAAACATTCACACAAGCAATCCAGTCTGTTCTCATACAGAGTTCCCCAATGGTGGAACAAACTACCTTCCACTACCAGGTCAGGAGAATCTCTCACTTTATCTTTAATAAACTCCTGAAGACAGAGCTCTTCAAAGAGCACTTACTTTCCTAACCCCACTAACACACTAACTACTTCTAACCTCATTTCCTTCTTCACTCCTCTATCCCACTTAGGCCTGGACAATAATTCGATATCGGTATTTATCGCGATAAGAAATGTTTCAATAACGGTGATATCAGTTTTGTGGTATATCGATATGTATTAGAATCACGGACAGGCGTTTTTTACTGGCGTCAGCTCGCCGCAGAGCTCAACACATTCAGCCCCCGTAGCTGGGCTACGTCAGTGCGTGATGACGTAACCACACAGGCACGTAGCCAAATAGGCTAGGCTAGGCAAGGCTAGGTTAAAATGGCTAGGCTCGGGTCCGCTTCGCTACGCAGCAAAAATGTCTCGCGCTGGAGACAAACGGAGCCGGGACGAGCGGATCCAAGGCTAAGGTAGACTCGGTTCGGTCGGCCCCGGATCCTCGAAGCCGGCCGCGGGTCCGCTCGCTCGGCCGCGGGTCCGCTCGCTCGGCCGCGGGTCCGCTCGCTCGGCCGCGGGTCCGCTCGCTCGGCCGCGGGTCCGCTCCCTTGCCGCTTTGCTGCAAATTGTGCCGGAGAGTGCAGCCGACCAGCAGCGGTAATGTTAATACATCTAAACTGTTCCACCACTTCAAGCAACTCCACTAAGTTACATACAATATTTTTCTTATACTGACTGAAGCACTTTTATAGCTTATGTTTTAACTAAGTTATTCATAGTTGATAAAGCCTGTAGGTTTGTTTATTTGACGGGAAAATCTTGTTGCTTTTATGTATATAAAGGCTTATTGTATTCTATATCCTAGTTGAAACACTTTTGTTTTAATCTGTTAAATTTGTTCACAAAGAATAAGAAGCTCTGCCTCTGTTGTAATTTAAAGTTATTTTTATTGGTAATAGTAATATAGGCTTATGTTTGACAGGGATGTCATGTTATTATTTTGCTATATGCAAATAATATTGAGCATTGATTTATTTTGACTACTTTTATTTCTAAAGTATTAAAGTTTTTGTGAAAGGAGGTTTCAAATGCTTAAATTAAATTTTCAGACAGTAGTAGGTACAGATAGATAGAGAGATAGAGAGATAGAGAGATAGAGAGATAGAGAGATAGAGAGATATAGAGATATAGAGATATAGAGATATAGAGATATAGAGATATAGAGATATAGAGATATAGAGAGATAGAGATAGAGATAGAGATAGAGATAGAGATAGAGATAGAGATAGAGATAGAGATAGAGATAGAGATAGAGATAGAGATAGAGATAGAGATAGAGATAGAGATAGAGATAGAGATAGAGATAGATAGATAGATAGATAGATAGATAGATAGATAGATGTGCATATAATGAGGGTATCTGATGCCAGCCATACAAAAAGTGCAAATACACAGTTATATAATAATTTAAATTCGCAGTGCTGCAGGGATTGCAGGGCTTCTTATCAGTTTTCTGAGGCCTTCAAAGTATTTATATCGATATCGAAATTATATCGTATCGACCGAAATTTAAGGAATATATCGTGATATAAATTTTGGCCATATCGTCCAGCACTAATCCCACTATTTCCCTTTGACCTCCTTTAGGCCCTACCTAAAATGTTTTTTGCTTTGAACTTCTACATCTTCTATTACTAAATGTACATCATTATTTTTGTAAGTCACTTTGGAATAAAGTGTCTGCCAAATGTAATGTAATGTAATGTAATGTAAAATCTACATTTCTAATATTGGGGTTCACTTTTGAGTTAATTCGTATCTGCCTGTAACATATAGTATGTGTATGATCGCATGTGCTCTTTCATTTCACCAATGTGATACACAAGAGCCTCATGCATCATAGGCATCTAAATAAGGCTGATTTTGCATTGTGTGAACTTCTTTAACTAGTCCCAAAGTCAACTGTATGTCCAGTGAGGCTCTGTCCACAGAGACCGATTCCCAAGTGGTGCTTTGTTAGACATATAATCACTATTTTGGCACCCATTGTATGACCTATGTAGTACATTACAAAAGAAAAACAAAGTTGTTTGAGATTCAGCCTATATAAGTTGGAGGCAAAAGTCATTCTAATGTATACAACATTTGCCTCAAACAGCTCGACAGTTCATTAATAGAGCAGTGTGAATGCAGAAGGATGGAGCAGCACTGTGGAAAGTAGAGGGGTAAAAAAGAAAATAATTCTGATTAAGGTAACATGGTCAGGACTTACTTGTACAGCTCTGGAAAAAAATCTGTAACTGACCAAAAACAAGGCCTATGCTAACACACAGTTTAAGAGTTAAATGTACTTTTGCACAGACAGTTCTCACCTGGCTGTCCACTGGCCAGAATTTACCCTTATGTTGACAATTTCAAGCCGTTCCCTCAAGTAACAATGCCTGTTTGATTCACATATTCCTATCTAAGGATGCATAAATACCTATACCATGCTAATGTACTGATACTTGTTTTTACTAACATGGGTACCAATACATACATCAATTACCATGTGCACATTTCTGTGCACAAAAAGACAACTTCATCGCTCTAGTCTGAGTTATTTAAGCTGCAGAGCTCCAGTGGGCTTGTTTCTTCTGGGTTTGTGTCACCAGTTCTGTGGTGCCCACAGATCCTGAGCTCCCTAGCGCCCACTAAACCTGGAGTGGACTTTCATCCACCTTGAAGTCAAAGAGTTAATACATCCATCGCAAAGTCCACAGGTAGTAAACAAATTCCAGTAAAAAGGGAAACTTAGTTAAAAAAAACACACACACACCGCCCCCCTCACTCCTATCATATTTACTTTCTGCTTGACCCCAGAAAATCTCATCCAAATGGTTGATTTGACATAATGACCCTGGCACAGCCAACATACTGGGGTCTCAACTGCTAGTGTCCCACCACTGGGAGATTTCAAATTGAAGGCTGGATAAGACAGCATCTGTTAGCTGAAGCAACAAAACTGATGTTAATAATTTTCATAAATTTTCATAAATAAATGTTAATACATTTCATTTCTGAAAAAAATTAAAAAGAGGTGACTTTTCACTTTTTGTCCTGTACCCTGTAGAATATACCTAAAGTAAACAGATGATTTAAGCTAAATGCAAATGAAAATCCAACACATAATAAGCTTTTGACAAAGCACACTATCAGCATTGGTGTAAGTAGTACCACTGAGAATAATACAATTTTCTAAAACGGCATAAAGGAAGCTGCAGTTCTAAAATCCTGGACTGCACATTAATGCAGTGGAAGAATGAAAGTCGTTAAAAGTCTCTGCCTCGCCTGGCATGCCCATAAGCGTGAAATTCTACATTTAAATGGAGACGGAGATGTGAAATCAGCATCTCTTTGCCATTTGTCATCCTGATGAGGGAAAGACAGCAAGCACTTTGTGAAATCAATGACAGGAAGAAGGCGGGACATGTCGTTTTCAGGTGGGTGGGCTGAAAGCAGGAGGCGGGGAGAGAGTCTAGTCATGCAGGACAGAGCGTGTGTCTCGCTCCACGCCTGTGTTTTAATTTGAGAGATGCTCCCTCATACATACCAAAGCTACCCATCTGAATAATCAAGCTCTGGACTCACACCGCCACCAGGGAATCGAGTTAAAATTTGATGTGCTGGACCGCTATGATCAAACTGCCCAAATGCATAGTAACACACCCTCAACCTTCGTTCTTCTTCTTCAAAAGCACCCATCCCTACCATATCTGCCCTCCCAGCACTAACCCGCACCATCCCCCAAAATCCCAGACACCCACCTCACCCAGTACCCCCACTCCACTCCACTCCGCTCCACACCCCCCGGAGCTCTGTAATGACACGCACCCTTCTTGAAGCTTCGCTCTTAAAAGGGCGGCTTTTACAAGCAAATTTAACAAGTGTGAAATTAGAAAGTTTAGCAAATAATAACGCCTCGAGTATGGTGCCGGTCGCTGTCGCGTGGCACGCGGAAAGCCATAATTGAAAACGCTCTGTCCTGTCAGAAAAATAATGGCTGCTGACAGGAGGAAGAGCCCTGCTTCATCATGGTGAAATTAAAACCAACCTCTGTGCTTTTCTGCTTGAATCACATCATTTGGCCTGCTCGATAAAGGAACGTCTCTCCTCTCCACTGGATTGGTTTGGCCTATCATGACATTTTCTGTTCGATTTAAGAAAAGAAAGGCACTTTTAAGCAAAGTTCAATATTGCTCCCCATTACAGAAACAAAGCACTAATCAGTGTCAGCCATGTTGTAGTGCTTTTCAAATCTAACTGTTCTAATCTAATCCATAGCTATATACTTGGTATTCATGGTCATCCTAAATACATTCACATGCCAATTGTCATAGGACAGGGCTCAGAATCGTGTCCCATGACATTTGCCATGTCTCATAAAGGCTAAAAAACATTTCATTGGCGTGCAGGGTATGTCATGTCTACTATCAATTTGCACAGATATAGCCAAATGTTACTGGTCACGTTTGGCCATCCATCTGGCACTCACTATCCAACTCTGGCATCACTCAAACTCTGATAATTGACATCACCTTGCCATGAGCACGCAGGCTAGTCTTCAACGTTACTTACAAGAGAACACCACACAACCTCATTCTACATCATGCTATTCCATGACTTAAGGAGTAAAGTCAAGAGCAAATTTCATATAAAGAATAGTGAATTAATCCACCATTCCAAACACAGACCAAGACTTCCTTTCCATTATTTCCTTGGATGATTTTCCAAATGGATCCCTGGCTTCAAGTAAAGCATTCTAGTACTCAAGAATGGTGGATCTACATTTCTCTAGGCAGCTTCTTTGTAAAAAATAAATAAATAAATATTACAAACAAATGTAATTGCTGTATTAATTGTATTCATTTATCATTAATTTTCTGTTGTCTGCACAGAAGAAACGGTTCGTCCTTTCAACCGCCTTTCAAAATATGGTACAATCTATTGTGTTTTTTTGTAGCAGATGTTTTTACGTAGAGTCACTTACATTTGAATCATGTTATACAGGTCACTGTAGTGTTATAAGTCATGTGACATCTGATGAAACAGACGGTTCCCACTGGAAAAGAAAGGGATCCACTGCAGCACCAGACCAATAAAAAGGTAGTGCAAGTCCATTATACTTTAAAAACTTAACTTGCTGAAGGCAGTGTGGAGAAGTTCAAGAGGGTGGAGAGGAAGTCGAAAAGAAAAAGCAATAGAGTGTAGTTTCATTTCCAATCAGTTGGTTTTGGTCTCGCTGGAGCTTACAGCTTGGCCATGGCTCTGCTGTGTTTACACGGTGGACCATGCTGCAGGAAATTGAGGTCATTCTCCTCCTGGCACCAAAACGAGGTCATCAAAACCGGAAATGCGCAGGTGGCACTTCCTGACTGGAGGGATTTTATGAATAAATTAAGTAAACCTGATGAAAATAATCAATAAAACGATTAAGCATCTCATCTAGAGTCGCTTGCCCACGTGAATCAATCAGGGGCACGGTTATAATTTTTATGAACCTCCTTTATCATCGGTGTGGGCAAGGATCTATTTAGTTTATTGAATTCCAAATGAGATGCAAATCCAGGCGAGCACACCCTGACTGCCAATGTGAGCGTTATCTCGTGTCAGCGTTTTACACAGAGAGCACACACGCTGACTGGAGGGTGGGTGTAGAGAGTACTCTGAGCTGATGAACTATCATAGTAACGAGAGGAATGAGAAAAAAAAAATACAACACCAGAGGATTTAAGTAAAAAGTTTTATGGAAATAAGTGGCGAGGGAAAGTGAGGGACAGGATTAACAGAAAAAAAGGAACAAAAGAAGAGTTGGAACAAGCAAAAGCTCACTGGGGAGAAGAATAATTTATCTGAATAGATGTGGAGGGGTGATAGGCAAAGAGAATGCAGAAGAAACAGGCAGAGAAAGGAGGCGTGTGACAGGCTGAGAAAAAGAATGGGAAAAAGAAATCTAAATGCAGAGCAAAACCTTCACCTTCTCCTCCGCATGTCTATTGGCTAAGCATTTCTCTCAGACTGCAGAGAGAGTGAGGGAGAAGACGTGGCGCAGGGGCCTCTGCAGTCTACTTGCCCACACCATCAGTTGGGATAATTCCTTTTGTAATTTATTGCACTTCGGAGGCGTCCCTGTCCCACCGCCCCGTGCCAGAAGCCCTATCTGTAAAATGAGATTATGTGCATGCTGTCCTATCTGTGTGTGTCACTGGGAGAGCCTCTGCCACTACAGAACACTGCATCTAGTGGCTCACATAATGTGCACACACTTTACTGAAGTCTGGAGCAAAATCTTAAGCCTGATTATAGCTCCACAAAATTCAGTTTAACAAATGGTGCAACTGAAAACAAAACCATAGCATGACCAGATCCACCCATTCCATCCAAAACCACACAAAATCTACTCTCAAATCCTAATGATTTTGCCTTTAAAAGAAACAGGCTATGTTTCATGTGTTCATGTGTCTTTTTAGTCTGTTCTGTAAAGAATTCTGACGCACACACTACCATGGTCTTTCACAACGCCAAATAGGGCGACATTACTGCCAGCATACACCCTTGTGCTTTCATAAAACAGCAAATCTATTGCTTATTAAAAGGTGTTGTGCTGTATATAATTGTATTTTGCAGTGTTTCCCAATACTGGTTCTGGAGGCACCCTGCCCTGCACATTTTCAATTAAATTTAACTTTACTAATCACTATTAGAGCTTAGATTCTCTGCCCAAACCCGACCTGACCCGAGGACGGACGCAAAATCGGGCCGAGATTTCCCACCTTATTTTTCGGGCCGGGTCAGGTCAGGCTTCAGAAAATAGTCCGAGATGTAGGCATCTGTTTTTTAATTATATTTTTATTTTATATAAAGCTCTGGTGTGATAATCACAATGTTGCTAAGTAACTTTATAAAATTAACTTTGTAAAATTATTTTTAACGAAAACGAACGATATAACGAAAACTGAAAGGGAAAAAAACATGTGTTAACTGAATCTAATAAAAATGATAATTAAAAGAAAAAACGCAACTAACTGGAACTGTGTAGCTGTTCGTAAAAATCATTTTAATTAAATAAACATAATTTTGATCATATTTCGCTCATTCAAACAGCCCAAAAACAGCCAGTTTTTGGGGCGGTTCGGGTTGGGCACGGGCTTATAATGACAGTTTATGGTTCGGGTTGGGTCGGGCTCAGGCACGGGCAGAACGTGCTCGGGCTCGGGCTTTTGGGCCCGATCTAAGCTCTAATAACTATATTAATAGAGGGTTTTACAGTATAACTAAACAACCCATGCAGTATAGGTAGGACAAGGTACAAGGATAACAGGCAAGATTTCTGTATTGACTTTCTTTAATGTATTTATTGTTGTTTTGTACTTATTGTCTATGCATATTTTCTTTGTCTATTATCCTTGCACTACTGTACAATTTCTTACCCATACTGCACCAGAAACTTAGGAAAGACTTTTAGCAGATTCAGTGACTTAATAAACCACCTTAAACTCTGATATAAGAAGTTTAATAGTTTAATCGTGTGTTGGGAGCAGGAAAATAATTTAAGGTTGCAGTGCAGAAAGCCTCAAGCACTTTGGGAAAGACTGATTGGTATACTGAGTTTAGAATTTCATCAAAAAACAGATCTCCAGAACGAATCACCTATTCATCTTGTGGTCCAAGGCTGGTGCTGAAACCCTTTACTGAACCAATCTTACCCTATTTGAATGTCTGAATGCAGTAGATACTTTTTAAAATATAGTTTTATTGCTAGAAGCATGATGCTACAGTGTGTGAGCTTCTGATTTATATATATTATAGTATTATTTATTTAGTCCTGCCAACCAATATTGTGACCAACTGTCACTGTGAGACATTGTGTACAGTGAAAATACCTTCAAGAATTGTGACGTTCTGACACTGTTCACACTTCTCACACATACACACACACTGCAGTACATATGGGCAGCATTTCAGGGGTAGACTGCATGGAACTGTGGTGTGGAGTCCGGCTTTAATTATTACTGACCTGCTCTGCTTCCTGCTGAGCTTCTTACTCAGTCATCTGCAATAGATTGACACCAAAATAAAACATTCATACCCTGAGAAAATATAGGCTCCAGTGGTAGAGATGGAGGCTTGAGTTGTTGAGTCATCCTCAAGTTTCACTCAAGTTTCTGTACACTGACTCAACACTCCGCTCCGGCTTGTCCTTAATTGACTCGGGCTGTAGAGGCTAATTACATAAAAGATTTTTCTATAACTGCAGTGCATTCTGCGGGAACATTCACTAGAATATGCTGCCATGCAGAATCATTTGTTTCCCTCACAAGTTCGATTTGTTGCTCTGCACCAGCGCTCCTCTCAGAGCCACAACACTGCCAGCACAGCCTCACACCTTTATATCACAGTACTCTCTCTAACTAAATATATGACTGTGTACCTTTTATTTGTAAAGGATCACATAGATCAAAACACTGTTAATTACTGAATAGTGATGTACAGCCTTACTAGTCATAACACATGAACATTTTCATTGGATATATTGTGAGTTTATTACCACTAACATTATTAAACAATACTTTGATTTATAAAAACTGTTTTCAGTACAAATGGAACAAAAAATTCATGCACATTTTACCAGGAAGAATTTAAATCAGATTACTGAAACATGCTATGATACATTTTATCATATATCACATTCATAGTTTAACTACATGGTATATGAAGAATTGGCACTATTACACCGGTGGAAAGCAGTGATTTTCGTGTTGGCAGTTTGCCATGCAGGCCATTTTTGCGTAGTCATGAACGCTGACCTTAACTGAGGCAAGTGAGGCCTGCAGTTCTTTGGATGTTGTTGTGGGGTCTTTCATGACCTCTTGGATGAGTGTTCGCTGCACTCTTGGGGTAATTTTGGTTGACTGGCCACTCCTGAGAAGGTTCACCACTGTTCCACGTGTTTTGCCATTTGAGAATAATTGCTCTCACTTGGGTTTGTTGGAGACCAGAAACTTACCAAAAACCAAAAAAAGCTTTATAACCTTTTCCAGACTGATAGCTCTAAACTACTTTATTTCTCATTTGTTCCTGAATTTCTTTTTATTTTGAGCATCTTTTGGTTTACTTCGCTTTGTCTGGCAGGCCCTGTTTAAGTGATTTCTTGTTTGAGGACAGGTGTGGCAGTAATCAGGCCTGGGTGTGGATAGAGAAATTGAATTCAGGTGTGATAAACCACAGTTAGGATATGGCAAACACTTTTTCACACAGGGCTGTGTAGGTTTGATTATTTTTTTTCTCCTTAAATAATGAAAAACATCATTTCAAAACAGCATTTTGTGTTTACCTGGGTTGTCTTTGACTAATAATTAAATTAGTTTGATTATATATATGCTACATTAATAAACACAGTGTAAAGCAATCTATACATAACTACTACACACAGCTGAACATGTAACATTTCTATAAATAAAAAGAAATGCACTGAGCACATAATGTCTATAATAAGTAAGACTGGTGTATAAAGAGTCAGTCTGGTGTGAGCTTCCAGATAATGGTCCAAACTGTATAGCACCACTAAATTAAACCCATTTTTTAAAAGTATGAGCTTATAGGTCTCTGTATCCCTTTATTTCAGCCTTTTATACTCCTGCACTCACATCAGGGGGCTCCACTTGGCTGCGGTCAAGAGGTAAATGGCAGAAAGAGGTAATATTTGTATTTAATATCCATTTTTGTCTCTAAGGCCCAAAGGAGACCACCAACCCCACACCCCTCCTCAGCTTCTCTTCCCGCTCTTTACCCCCATTTTCCCCAAGGAACACATGCTCCAGAAAAAGGCACTCTATTTTTAGCTCGGTACTTGTTACCATGACGATGAAATGCCTCGCTGGACTCCCCAGTGTCTATGTTGGTTGTGACACTCTGGGTGAAGAACTCCCAACCTTATCTCCCTCTCTCTTACTGTGTGTGTGTGTGTGTGTGTGTGTGTGTGTGCGTTTCTATCAGCTGACACTTAATGTTCTACTACTGAGATGTTCCCAGGACCACTCACACACACATATGTAACATTATGGGGTGTGAATACATGCAAGGTCCTTCCGTGACCTTCTCCACTCTCTCAGCTTCATCTCTCACCTCACACCTCACAGTGAATTCACACAGCGTGCTGCATTATCCACCGAGAACAGTAATACATGCGCCGCACTCTGACACATTCATGTGCCACGGGAGATGCGGTGGCACAGCTCAGTGATGTAATAAGGCACTGTGTAACAGTCTCTAAGGACAAGTCTATTTCTCAGTGCCTCAGTGGCTTTCAACAAATCATTACCAGTCACAACACCACCCCGCAGATGGGGAATATATCAATAAATAATGTCAAAATACATCAACTATTTATCCCTACAGACCAACAGCATGCAGTATAGAGGATGTAGCCCAAAGTGAGACACTGCAGCTAATGGGGTTTGCTATGGATCTGTTGTAGGTGGAGGTTGTCCCAACACACAAGACTGATTGATTAATGGATGTGTGATTACCAACATGTTTTAGTATATCCAGTGGGACGTGTTAAGATTACTTCCTTTGTGACCATGTGGAAAAACAAAAACAGCCTCTCTACAAATGTTGCACAATATAATAGGGGCATGAAACTCTGTAGTAGTGTTTTATTAACATTTTTGTTTATTATAGTCCTACAATCATACAAAAAGTATCAACAGTTCTGAAATTGTGTATTTTGTTATTAAATTAATTCTGTTAAAACTATTATAAACTAATATAAAAACGCAAATGGTATAAAAGGTAGCAAGGAGTGATATACCAAAATATGATGCAGAAATGTGTGGGTTTAAGAAACTAGACTAGACATGTGTGTGTGTGTGTGTGTGTGTGTGTGTGAGAGAGAGAGAGAGAGAGAGAGAGAGAGGAGGGGGGGGGGTCGCTGTGTGAGTGTGCATGTGAGTGCTAGTTTTAGCCTGCTACTTGGGATAGCTTAAGGAGCCACACATTTAAAGCTGGCAGGCCTGAAACCTCTTTTTTCAATATGATTGGGTGGGGCAAAAAGGGTGGACACTGTTTTGATAGCAATAATGTTCATTAATTATGTTTATTTTATATATATATATATATATATATATATATATATATATATATATATATATATATATATATATATATATATATATATATATTAGGGGTGTGACGAGATCTCGTGGCATGAGATCTCACGAGATTAAAACAGACGATATTTCTCGTCAGGCTTAAACCTGTCTCACGGGGCAAAAAACTGTTAAGTGTGGACTTTTTAAGAGGGATCTGGCAACCCAGTAGCGATAGCGATAGAGTATGATGGCTGAGCAGTGAGAGCAGCTCTCAGCAGAAGAGGAAAATTCGGGCATTCGCATAAAAGATGCTTCTGCTACTTTTAAGTTGTATGTCTGGCTGCATTTTGGCTCCAGTGGAAACAATAAACGGTAAGAGTGACCAACAAGACACAAACCATATGTAAATACTGTAAGTAAATCCTACATGTGACTGTTTCATAGGAAGGTGTACTAATCCCTTAGCTCTGTACTGTATTTAAAAACATGTTCTGTCTCTGTTTGCACTTCAAGCATAGGCTTAATATGACTGGTTATGGTTATGCATAGTTAAATTACAAGAGATTTAGGAGAAAAAACACAAACCCTAGGCTTAATATGACTGGTTGTGGTTTGCACTTATTGTTTGCACTATATAAGACCTAGAAAAGTTTTATTTTTATTTTTTATCTTATTTTTATTTCTTATAGAATCAATGTGTGAGAGAAAACAGTCTCTTAAGTTTGCATTATACGATTTTGTCAAATAAAACTGTAGTTTTCAAGGCATTTTTCATTTTTGACGTTTTCTTTAAAATTTTATTTTTAAATCTCGTCTCATTCTCGTGAACCCAATATCGTGTCTCGTCTCGTGATATTAGTGTCTCGTCACACCCCTAATATATATATATATATATATATATATATATATATATATATATATATATATATATATATATATATATATATATATATATATATATATATATATATTTGATATTTTTGTTTATATTCTTTGTCCTGGGCATAGCCTGCCCATCGTTCCTTCTCCCGTGTATGCTCTCTTCTCACCTCTTTTAGATCTCTTCTCCCAATGCAGTAAGCAGACGTAGAATTAAAAGCCAATATCACAGTCCATTTCACCAGCCGCTGCTCACCAGCCTTCTGCTGCTAGAGATGGAACCACACATCACTCTGTCTCTCACACTCACACACACACACACACACACACACACTTTTGCACTCTCATTCTCCTTCTCGGTCAATCTTTCCTCCACTCTCTACCTCCACACCTCATGTCTTGCTCACCCAGCCTCCCACCCACTCCCACCCACACTCCCTCTCTCCTTCCCACTGATTCTCAGTCAGTCACTCATTCAAAGCAGTAAATGGTGACGTCAAAACAGCAAAGATCCACAGCTATGTGCTCGCTCTTGTCCCTCCACACTCCTTCATCACACTCAAACACTTACAGCAAAAAGTGAGTGAGTGCCCACCAGCCTTCTGTGTTGTCATTAGTCATCTGTGTATGTGGTAGTATAGGGCCACAGTGTCAACTTTTGACCAATGTTCTTGTTTCTTTTGGTCCAAATCCATTCTGCTGCAGTCACAAACAAGATCTCAACCCCAGAGTATTAACTTTTCAGGAGAAAAACAAAGTTGCCGTGTCAAAGATGTCATTTCTAGTGGTCCATTCAATGTGAACAATGCACACAATGTAAATGTCTTCACAATGTCGACTCCAAATGAGCTAAATATCAGCTCCTTCCACATTCAAAGGACAATGTTCTGGACATTTAATGGGCATTTAAATCCCACGTTCAGCTGTTTCTATCGTTTGAACCAATAGTAAAAGCTAAAAACAGGAGCAAATACTAATCGAAGACTAATGGAAAAATCTAAAAAATAATCGGTAGATTAATCGACTACAATAACTAAAATAATTATTAGTTGCAGCCCCAATGTAAATGAGAGTCCAGAATAACAGACAACCCTCCAAGTTATTGATTTTGCCACTTTATTGAAGCATTTTTCATCCATAACTAACCATCCAAGGTTAGAACTCATCAATGCCCTTATAGGTGAAATAAATCCAATCCTCACAACAATGTTTCAACATCTACTGTACATCTAAGTAATATCAGAGGAGTAGAAGATGATACTGCAGCAAATATGTACAAACTTATTATTAATTACTAATTTATTAAAGAAAAACAAACTTTGATACAAATCAATGAAGCTGTGGAGCATATTTTAGCTCTAAAGTTTCATGTCACTCCTATAAAGCAGCCATTGAAGTGTTCCTAAACCTTAGTATTGTTTTCTAATGCATGTTAAATACAGTTTAGGTCACATGATTAAAGTGGCATTTGTAGCAATTTCTGTTAAAATAACAGCTTTAGAATTATGTTGATGATCCACTGACTAATTCAGAATGCTGATTAATGAATTCTGTAACTTTGGTGGAGTAGGACAATTCTTACAAGAATTCTGCAACCCTGCATAACCCCAGTAATATTTCTGGAAAATTCTGTAATGTGACTCTACTGGCACAGTCCACATGATCCACCAGATTATTATCTTTTATGAGTTCAGAAATGCTTGTAAGAATGTCCGCCTTTACGGGCATCTTAAATAACTTAATCTTAAACATCCATACTCCTCTATATGTAAATATGCCTATATAATATTTTTTGCTCTTTGTGTTTTTGAGACTTGCCAGTGCTGTGCATCCACAATTCACACTGTGAGGTCACACTGCCTTTTTCTTCTTGCTTAGACAGCATTAATTAATCTTTCTTTTATGATTGAGCCAAAAAGACAAGAGTAAAGGGATGTAAGACTAATGACTGATCTTATCAAACTGGGCTGCTTATTACTTTTAGTACTTTTATGTAGACTTGAAGTTAAAATTGTCATGGTTTTCTCCAGGATTATGACATAAACAGGTTAAAACTATCAGTTTTAACAAACCCTGGGGCACATAAGTCTTGCCACCCACAGCCAACAGGTAAAGCCAATCCATTCACTGTAAGACGTCCATAACAGCAAATCATGCCCAAATATAAGAACAGAGCTAATAACAAAAATAATGCCAAATCTATACCTAGTTCAAGACATTACATCCTATCAAATACGCAATGACCTCATACCCTACAATGGGAAAAGAATGAGAGTGACCTGGAAAAAAAAACAAAGGCAAAATACAGGGTAGAGGAATGGTAAATCAGCTGGAAAGGAAACATGCTCCAAATTATTTATTCATATATCCTCCATGACTAAAGGAAGACACGCATGCAGCAGAATCACAAAACTGTTTTTGTTTCTTTGTAATCATTTATTTTTAATGCTCATCTGTATCAAAACTTAATTCAAATGTGTCGTCAGCAGTGCACTGGTTATGCAGCATATAATCTCTATATGCGTGTGTGTGTTCATGTGCATGGGCTCTATCGCTCTAACGCTGCAGGTTCTACATTAAAATTTGGCAGTAATACAGTTCCTTTAGCATGTGGCTAGCATGCAAGAAGTGATGAGAGGGAGGGTGAATGATCAAGGATGACATGCTGCCAGCTCCAACAGAGAGCATTCAAACAGCCTCTCTCAATTTCTGGACACAGCATGTGTCCTTTGGAGCACTATGCTAATGTTCTGACAATTCAACAGTGTATCACAATATTGGTTAGAAATTATTATGGTGCAATATTAAGTAATATACCACATAATCGTCAAACAAATTGATGTAAAAATTAGTTGCACCCAGAAGGAAGTATTAGATGGCATGTTATTTGGAAGGAAGATAAAGGTCACCAGAAATAACATATGATTTTAAAACTTTACTGATATGAGCAACTCTTGGAGCCCTGTGCAAAGCAAGGTGTGATGCTCATTGCAATAATCTACCCCAGCAACAGTCTATTCCCCATTGCTGCTATAGCAAACAAACACGGACATGGCTTAAAATCAAGCTGCACAGTGCACGGTTGACACCTCGCCTATAGATCTCTAAAATAGGGCCCTTTGTCATATCTATTAAGCTACATGTACAAAAGTAAAGTGTAACAAATGTGTAACACAATTCAACAGACATCTCGGCATAGAGTCTTAGAGGTTCCTAATGGTTTTCTGTAATAAACTATTCCATGCAGCTTAAATATTTCACACAGATCCTAAAGACAGGGTTGGAGGGTAATAGCACATCTAAAAGCATCCCACATATTCTCGATTTGGGATAGGTCTGGTAATGCGCCTGGCCATGGCATAGCATCTATGCCTTCAAAGCAAGCCCTCTAGATGCCAGCAGTATGCCACTAGAATTTGTATTCAGAAAAGCAGGACTCACTGAAAATGACTTGCCACTTTACCACCAAGTTTTATTACATGCAGTTAATTCCTTTAGGACTTCTTTTTGACTAAGTATGTATATTAGCAATAACAAATGAAAAATGCACAGCCTAAAGCAAATTACAAAAAAAAACAAAACAAAAAAAAACAGCCAAATTCTCATGATCTAAAATAGATGACCATCAGTTCAGTCATTTCCAGTCTACACTTGTTTCCCCTGCTTGGCCTTCTCAAGCAATACCCAAAAACAGCAATTCATCAGATTGTCAATAATTCTTCCTTAATCTCTGAAAGTAAACTTCTGTTACTTTGTGGGTGGCCATGGCTTTCAGCACTCTCGGATTGAGCTTAAAAAGTTTAAAAAGAAAACCGTCTACTGCCACCACACAGGAAGACATCTAAATAAACGAGAGAAAGAGATGGAAAAAAGTCAGGCAGAGGTTTGAACTGAAAAATGGACTGAAAAGGTCAAGGACTCTTTATATATCAAAACCTGTCTTCTACAGACAGGTGAACAGGAAAAAAAACCTTTTCAGAACTGTCCCCCTCTTCCATTTAGTGTGCCACTTTGATTCCATTAAGTATTTAATTGCCATCAATGGAGGGAGCTATGATAATTACATAATTGGGCTGATGGACCTCACCAACAAACCTCTTGTGCATATGCTGATTGATGCATTCCAAATCACCACACCTGAAACAGTCTGGAGCCCCAACAATTCTGTTAAATTTCCTTTTTTTATATCAACTGCAATGTTAACATAGCTGGTCATTATTTGGCAAGTTCTTCAGCAGTTGTCAATCACATCAAAAGACTGCTATAAATCCTGTTCATCCTGATCATCAGGCAGTCTAAAAGTCTAAAAGAAGATATTCTTAAACAGTATTTAAAAATCTGGAACATTTGGGTTAAAATAAGATACGTTATCCCTTTAGTAAAGCACTATGCCATTTATACGAACATCATGGTTCATATATACAAACCTAGAATAAATCTCCTAAATCATCTCTTTACTTCAATCATGCACCAACAAAAAGAAAGAGAAAGTCCATTTATCATTATCTAGTTAGCTAGCCCCGTCTGCTGCACCAAATCAATGCTCAGTTTCATACACTGGCAGTCAAAAATAATTGCTAAAATGCTTCTTGTAATGACCTATAGTAATTTGATTTTTCTGCTCCACACATTTCCCAATACAGTTCAACAAATAGAGCTGCAAGAAACAGATATTCCCTCTCCCCCTCAGACCTTTCAGTGTATCTGGTTAAGAGCATTCAAGGCACATCTGTTAAATATCAGTCTGTCTTTTGTTGATCTGTTACCTAGGCTTTTTTTTTTTTTATCACCTCTGTTCCAATGCAGGGTTAAATGGTTACTAAGACTGTTCCATACTGTTCCACACTAGTGTGGACCTGTGAGACCAGGTACAGTTTTTTTTTTTTCCAAGTTCCTGCCCTGATGTCACACAGTTAAAAAGTTAGCATGCTACAGAGCAACAGAGTAAACCACATACATTAAATAAAAAAGACTGATGTTTTGTATTGTTTTAAATTGTCTTTTTGTATAGTTTCTAGAGTATAATTTTAGGCTAATGCCTAACAAAGGCAGCAAAAAGAGCTTGTGTGTCTTCCACAGAGCAAGACACAGTTTTATTTTTCTTTAATAAAAACCCTGGATCTTGTAGCACAAAGGTTAATGGCCCCAAGGACAGTTAGTTAACCATGCTGAGAAAACCAGGATCAACCCAGTTGGTACATGCTCCATGCAAAAACCATGACTGTGTGGGAAAGCTATCCGAAAGAAAACCCATCATGTTTTGAATCATTTGGCAATGATCAATGGAAATCAATGGAAAAGAGGCCATTGTCTCTCTCTTAATTTCCTTCAGTTACATGATTTTAAGGGCATGTAGAAATGCAACGTATCCCAATTAATAACAATTACTTATTTATTTCTTACTGATGTTACCAATGTGGTCAATTTGCTATTAAAGCACTTCCCACAAGTTCTCAGTGGGATTTAAGTCTAGTACTTGGGTTGCCCATGATACCATTTGAATTTTTTACTCCTCAACAACTCCATCACCTGAGCAGTGCAGCATCTTGCAAGTTATGTTTAATGGTTTTTCACCAACAAAGTGGCATGCATATCCTTTTAAACACATCCAAAACACTTACTGAACATCCTGAACATCCGTGTGAAGCACATCTGATGCACATGTTTTTTTGGACCAACAAGCGTACAACAATCAACTATATCTTTATGGTAATATCATTTGCCATATGTCCTGTAGACCCTCCTAATGACACCAAAAAAAGCTCTGACCTGTCGAGATGGGAAATGCACAAGTATATTGTGCTTCAGTAGCTTTTCTGTGGGATCGGTTCAGATGGGCTAGTCTTCACCTCCTATGCTCATTAATTAGTCTTGGGCATCAGTTCAGTGGTCATCCTTTTTTGGGACACTTTTGGAAGGTACTGACCACAGCACACCTGCTCTTTGAATGTAAACTAACCTAGTCATCTAAATATTACAATCTGACCCTTGTCAGAGACCCTCTTAAAACAAATCAACTTTAACTCACTGTCAGTTATGTTTATAGCATAGCTTCTCCTGTTGGTAGTTTTAAATGTTATGGCTGACTGGTTTATATTCTTCCTTATAATAGTAGGATTTATTAATATTGCTTCTCTTCTGATGTTACTAAACAGTTTGTATTGGAACTGCATTCATTATGCATTGAGGTTTAACATTAACCCCCAACTTTTCCGTTAACCTCAAAGGCAAGAGAAATGCAGGCCTTTGTTTCAGATCCCTTCGATCTGAGGGATGTGTGTAAAGGTTAAAAAATAAATAGTTTAAAAGCCTTCTGTTTTAGAGAATAATCAAAGAAGTGTAATTATACAAAGCAGCATGTGGTAATCAGCTAGTGTACACATAGGGGATTCCACCATTCCTATGACCTTGTATTCCGCAGTTCCCAGATACAGCAAGAGGTTGTTTACTAATCCAGTTTGAGGTGGTAATAGAGTTTGTACACACAAACCCAAAGAAATGAAAAACATGCTTATGCTTGCACCTTCCAAGAGTCAAAGCACTAATAAAATAAGCCCGTGTTCACATTACAAGTCTCACAATGTTTAACTGTGTTTGGTTTTTGCCCCAGATGCAGACTGTGATTATCATAATTATCATTCACGAAACGTCCTACATGTATTACTATTCAAAGCACAGAATGATGACCTTATTCTGAGTTTCTGAGTGGTTGGGTTTTGTGCATTATGAAGCACATTTTTGGGCTCGAAAATCTGAGCTCAGAATTTGTTTGTATTATTTGTAAAAAAAAAAAAAAAAAAAAAAAGTAAAGTTTAGATGCCAAATTTGTTGATCTTGGTTGATCAAATGCCAAACTTTAAGGTGATATGATCACAGATGAGCTACATATCTGATATATGAGTACAGTACTCAGTTCTGTTACAGTGACACAAAAACAACTAGATTAAAAGCCACAAAATGGTCATTCATAAGACAAATATAAACACACTTTTTCTATTACTCCAGATTTGACTGGATGCAATGGTTTACTTTGCTTTACATGACAACTTTACCTTGTGCTTCAGTGAACGGCTCAGTTGAGGTGATGGTAATAGGACACGGACTTGACAGGAGCCTTCTTCCTCATTGAAATTTCAGAAAGACGTCTGAGCGGGTGGAAATGACGCGGACAAAAGCAAATTAGCCAGTGATGGGACATGTAGCGAGTGACAACAGCAGCCAGCCATTTCCAATTTCACACACTGCACACACACCCCATCTCAAGCTATTTCAACCTTCATCAACACCCACCCACCCACACATTACTGCTTCACACTAGCTTTCAAAGATGCCTTTATATTTTCTTGTTTACCTGCAGCTTCCCCAAACCCCACTGATCTCTCTCAAATCTGAGAGTGATGTAAATGTGTGAAAGGCAGCGATATGTTGTATTCCCACTAGATAACCCCAAATGATCGCTGTGTACCAACTGCGCAATGCAGTCTGTAAGTTTTGGGATTGAGAGCCATCTCTGGTGAGAATGGGTAATTGCACAGAGCAGGAGGAAGAAACATTGTAAACTGGGTGGGTGTGATGCCGTCTCCTTTCAGAGCCGATGAATCCGATTCCAGGTTATGTTCAGTCAAAGATAGAGAGAGCGCACTCAGTCAGAAACTTCACTCCTTCGTTTCTTTGTTTTTACTATGGGTGAATGAGCTACTGAGCTCTGAGTTTCCCCTTCTGAAGTCTCCATTGCTCCACCAGCCACTTGCAATCAGTAAAACTGAGCTGGATTGTCTTTTAGAGACTGTACATGTAATGCAAGTATGTAAAGACGCGTGACGTCGCCAGAAGAACTCCCGCGAAAAGCGACCAGACACCCCAGTTTTTAGAATAAATATATTAGGCTTAGCACGAATGGCCGTTGCAGCACACTGGTACCATTAAACACAATATTTTATCCCTTCTCCACTCAGAAATGCTTCTGCCTTAAATTTAGAAACAAAATAATATGGACTGTCACTTTAAATATTGATTACCATGGGTATCCAGCTTCTGCAAAAGAAGCACTCTGATACATACTTGGTCTGGGAGAAGGGGGTGAATCTAACAAAAGAGTAGACATTTGGCTCTGCTTCTGGTCCCCATGACACAGACACTGGTTGCAATTTACAACTTAGTAGACAATTTCGTCTTCTTTCGAATGGAAGGGAATGGAAACACAGCTACATTTATGTAGCTAAACATTGCAGTTACATTACTATGTGCTAGCAAAGCTACTCAGGTCAACAGCCAATCATAGTATATCGTCAGCTATAGACTGAATTATATCACTGGGGTAAACTGTGTCTTGTTTTACCAGAGAGCTACAGTTTTCTCTGGGGACAAATTTCAGCAACAATGTAATTGTGACGCATGGTAAAGCTCTACATTTGGAAGAAACGTGGCAAAACAATGTGCTCTGATCTGCAGCGTGCAGATGGAGGGAGCCTGCAATTCCCTCTCTGCGTTTGTCCTTCAGCTAGAGCCGAGGACAGCCCGTTTCCCGCTCGCTCACTGCGGCTGATAAACGGAGTGAGCAAAGCGGGGCCGACTTCAATCAGGTAATTAAACTCGGGGATGGAGAGAGAGAGCCGGGGGCTGCGGGGGCGATGAAGGGCTTTGGGTGGCCACACTGAGCCACAGCACAGGAGAGAAGCCTGGGGAGGGGATGAATGGGGTAGTCCCTGTGTCCCTGAATCCATGCTGGAAGTCTCTGGAGAGCTGATGAAGCATCATTCTGCACATTGGACAGAGACCAGCAAGAGAGCAAGAGAATGTACATGGGGAGTAATGGCTTAGATAAGCTCAAGAATTAAATGGAAGTAAAACGAGAGAGAACACAGAGAGATAGGCTGGCAAAAAAAAATCAAATTTACCACAAATATAGACAACCATGACATGACCAGAGGTCCGATTCTGTACTTCTGCACTGAAGATACAAGGCTAATGTCGTCTAATGTTGATTATAAGTTGATCCATGATTTTAACATAGGACTGCTTTTTTGCATCACCATGCGAAAAGCCATGCATTACCATTAGCCAAGTATGCTTCTGTGTTTGTCATACAACCCCAATTCCAATGAAGCTGTGACTTTGTGCAAAACAAATAAAAACAGAATGATGATTTGAAAATATTTAATGTTCAAACTGATCAGCCTTATTCATATTTGCCAATATTTACTCATTTTGAATATGATGCTGCAACACGTTCCAAAGTATTTGTGAAAGGGGCATGTTTTCAACCGTGTAACATCACCTTTCCTTTTAAACAAGTGTTTGGAAACTAAGGACAGTAATCGTAGGTGAAACTCTTCCCCATTCTTGCTTGATGTACAACTTCAGTTGCTCACTAGTCCGGGGTCTCCGTCGTCATTAAGAAATGTTGCACTTAAACTCTTAAGACTATTTTCTTGCGCAGTTGTTCACAAAGTGGCGGTTCACCCATCCTTGCTTGTGAATGGCTGAGCCTTTCAGGGATGCTGCCTGTATACCCACTTCTGACACTTCCAATTAACCTGTTCACCTGTGGAATGTACTAAACAGGTGTTTTTTGAGCGTTCTTTTGTTGCCCCTGTATTTCTGTTTTTATTTTGTACATTAAGTAGCTACATCATACATTAAAGAGCATACTCTATATAAAAACAAACTAAAAAGCTTTAGTTCAAATTGAATTTTCTACTTTAGTTACTATGCACTAGGAGTAGGAATGAACAACATTAGACTTATTATCAGCACATAACTATTTTTTATAAATAAATAAACAAATAAATAAATAAGTGAAGGGCATCAAATGATTACATGAAAAGCTTTAACCAATACTTGAGAAGTGCAGAATGTTTATGCAAGGCTGAAACACGGAACCAAAATGTTGATATTAGTTTATATCAGTATTTCTGAATGCATCATCAAGCTTAGACTTTCTTTTCTTATAATTAGTAGAAGCCATGTAAAAATAGACTTTATACAGTTTATATAGCATCTGTCCCAATGCTTTTCTGTTTTATAGATGTAGATTCTATAGCTATCAGTATTTATTTATAGCTAAAAGCAATAGAGGTGCCCATCCTGAGGCTTTTCTTACAGTAATTACTTGTGGTTTAGATGAAGGAACATAAAGTGGCTATCAGTGGCTATACTATACATGAGAGACTCGCCAATTCTCTTATCTGTTTTTTTGCTGGTCAGGGTTTCTGGAGCCTTTTTAACACAGAATCATTGGGTGCAGACCAGAAAGGCCCTCTAGGAAAGGGTGCCAGTCCACTGCAGGGTACCACACAAACTCATTCTTTCATATATTCATACCTAGGACCAATTTAACACAGCCAGTTCATGTACCATGTGCAGTTGTGAAAGGAAACTGAGCTCTGAAAGGAAATCTGCATGAAAATACTGAGAACATCTAATTTCCTAACAGACAGTGAGTGGAGCAAGGTTCGAACACCCAACCCTAGACCCCTAAACTGAGCAGCACACACACATTTCCTGCAGTGCCAAATCTGACTCTGTAGGATTGCTTTGTATTGTGCAGCTGACCACATTTACCATAAGCTGTTTTTTACCGCACTCTTTAAAGAAGCTTCTCCTGCACTGAGCCAGGTTATGGTTTGGTATGTAACCCTCTCCTTTGCTCACAAAGAGACATGTATAGAGAAAGAGAGGGAGAGAGAGTGTATCCTGATTGTCCCTCTGTATTTAATCTCTAATAATGCACCTGCATCCATTAACAGGATATGGATCACAGGGTTTTCTATCGATTGCACACCCCTGCTGCTCTCGCTTCAGAGCAACGGTACACAGGAAACACTGAAGCATTGCCTTTTATAAGAGCTACACCTCATCCATTCCAACACACTCTCTCTTTCCCCTTCTATATGGAACACACACTCAGGAACGACACTCGAATTCATTGCACCTGCATTTCGCCAAGTTGTTCATCCTGAAATACTTAGTCTAAGACTCCCTTGACAGTGTTGCACTCAGCTTACTCTCCTAGTGGCCCCAGTTTATGGTAATGTAACGTCATTCGTGGGACAGAACAGGTATTGGAGGCAGAGTTCTCTGTGTTCTCTATATGCCTCTGCTGTCTAACCTTGTCTCACACAGCACTGCCGCTGTCAGCTGGAAAACTTCAACAGCAGAAATAATGATCACCTTTTCATTCAGTGTATTCCCAATACATGATAAAGTATGCTACTGTTCCATGGGCTGTCTGTCAGTCAAAGCATGCGAGAACTGGTCCATCCCTAATCTTCGGTCAGCCTTGAACAAAACGATTTTCTCCAACATCGAGTGAAAAATGATCCAACGGGATGCCAGTTAATTAGCAGTTATGGGAATTACAGCCATGGATTTACAAAAAAAAAAAGAAACAAATGCACTCACCAATCATTCGTCTCCCATACACTGGCTACTTCATGATGTTCACCTACCTCAAGTCAGTGTGTCACTGACCTTACACTCTATCATTGAACAGTTTCTGACCATAGCAACACTAGCCATTATATTTGTTTGGATAGAAAACCATAACAAACTTGATAAATTAACCAGCTGCTAGCAGTTTTATGAGAGGCCAGGCACTTATACCTGATGTACAGGTTACAATCTCTAACTGCACTCCAGCAAAGGCAAAGGAAGAAATGCCATGTGATATCACCATCAGTAAACTACGTGCATACATTTTTGGCACTGGACTGATGTTTAGATTTTACCAATATGTTTATCTTATAATCTGATTACACATTTGCCGTAAGTATTTTTTTTTTTTAAGAAACACTAAATTACTGCACTAAAATACCAGCATTCTGCTAGATTTCCTGTTTTTTTGGCAACTCTAGGAGGAGCACACAAACTGACTAATTCTGTTACTTTAGTTAATATCTGACAATTTCCAATGTTTCTATTAGGGGTGTTATGTCAGTGTACTCATATCAAAGCATTACAATGCATGGGCCAATACATGCATATTAGTAAATAAGGTGTAAATAAGTGTGCACTGTATTAAAACTGTTGTGCTTAAAAGTGGCAGTCCATATTATTTAGTTTCTAAACTAAAAGCAGAAGCATTTCTGAGTGGAGAAGGGATAAAATATTGTGTTTAATGGTCTCAGTGCGCTGCAACGACTGTCCCTGCTAAGCCTGATATATTCATTCTAAAAACTGGGGTGTCGGGTCACTTTCCGCATTTTAATGTACTTAGATTACATGTACAGCCTCTAAAAGAAGATCCGGCTCAGTTTTACTGAACGCAAGCGGCTGGTGGAGCAATTGGAGACTTCAGCAAAGGAAACTCAGAGCTAAGCAGCTCATTCTCTCATAGTAAAGACAAAGAAACGAAAGGAGTAAAGGTTCTGTCTGAGTGCGCTCTCTCTCTGTCTTTAACTAAACATAACCTGGAATCGGATTCATCCACTCTGAAAGGAGACCGCATCACACCTGCCGAGTTTAAAATGATTTTTCCGCATGCTCGGTGCAATTACCCATTCTCACCAGAGAGGGCCCTAAATCCCCCAAATCCCAAAACTTACAAACATCAGCTTTAAGGAGTATGGCTTTGATAAATGTACTCTTATTTCCCTCCTCCAACCCTTTCTCCAAACTTTTGCCCTTGTCTCTTTTCCTCTAATTGTTGCATGCAGAGAGAGTGATTCATATGCTTGTTTTATCTCTATTCTTCATCTCTGTTTTCACATTTTGATTGGAAACCACCAATAGTCTGACTTTGACATCTTTTAACACCTCAAATTATGGTGGATTAAATGAGAAATGTGTTAGCGTTTTTGTGACTGTATAGGTATGGATAGGTATATCATTTTTTTTTTAACCATGGCATCCAAAACAACAATGCGAACCAACCCCCTTCTAATTTATTTAATTTTAATCAAAATATGTACTTGTTTACTTGTATAATATTGCTAACAACAACATAATGATTATATGAGCAGCGCATTTTTCATGTATATGTAATAGAATGGCCAGTTAGCAACTAAAGCAGCTCCATCATCTCATTAATGTACTTAGAAAGCATTTAGCACATGCCAAATTTTAATAGATAAATGACATCCAAATCTGCCTCATTAAAACTTTAAGGTCATTTTATTTCAGAAGTGAAACATGAGACGTTGTTGGACTAGTAATTCACAGTTCTTCCGTTTGGTCTCTCACAAACCACGTCTTCCTGCATATCTTGCCCCAGTTAAGTATTAATCAGTTCAGTTGTGAAAAGGGTTACACTTCACCATGACCTTGGGCAAACACATACACACACCCACACAGTAATCAGCCTTGTAGGAAATGGTGTCATTACTTAGCAGTTATCTCTGTGTGCACTCTCTTCCCTCTGGTAACACTTCATCTCTGTCTGTCCTCTCGTCCGTTCACTGTGCCACTGAGGCTGTTCCGAGGCTCTGGAACTGTGGGGTTACTGCCAGTGAGCTCCTGTAAACACTCCGGGCTGAGAGTGGGCTTACGTAATGCAATCTGTCTCTGCTTGTAGTCAGAGAACAGGATGCTGAAACACAGCAGTGGCTATAATGCTACACAATGAAGCTGGGTTTACGATACTTGACTTTTCTTAATGCAGAACAAGCAGTGGAATTAATACACAAGCATACTATCAGCAATGGAACCATACATACTGCAGAGACAAACATCAGCAGCCCAACTTCCAACTTCCATGTTGGCCCCACATATGGGGGTCTCATAAGGATCAGTGATAAAACCAGGAGAAATTAAACATGGGTCCATTCTGGCCTATACACAGTAGATGGGCCTAGATGCGACACACGTGACACTGTAGATGGGTTTTCACTATGGATTGGGAAGTCCCGTCTGGAACTCACCTAGTCTACATTTTACCCATGTAAGCCAGACATGAGAACGTCAGCTAGTATAAAACACTATGTCACTGTGGTCAAACCAGGGACAGACCCTCTTAGATACCAAACACACAATTTATTGATAAAGGGGCTAGGCTTGTGGGATAGTTAGGGACTGACAGGGTCAGTAACAGCAAGGCAGCAAAAGTAAACAACATACCAGTACGTGATAAGCAAACAGGGTCACACACGGGTAATCCAGCAGCAAAAAGAGCAAGGCAAAAGACTAGTCAAAATGCGAAAAGAGTTCAGCAATGGTAAACAATACAGAAAAGCAGTACAGAGGGCAGGGCAAGAATCGGTAGTGGAAAAAAAAAAAAAGAGTAAAGTAATGTAAAAACTAAGTAATCGCGTTGTAAAAGAGTTTACTAACTATATTTAATACCCAGCGATGAACAGAAGGACCAGAAGAAACAGAGGGGTATTTTTACAACACAGACCAGGTGTGGACAATCAGAAGCTAGGGGAGTGGGAAAGCCGTAGCATCACATGATTAGCAGAGTCAGGAAAGTCCAGTATGAGTTCATGCTGGGAATCTGAGTCTTTGTTGTGTGAATCAGATTCCAGAGCAGGCAGACTGACAGCGGCAGGATTGACACACTAACCAACACTTCTAACCATACCTTGACAAATAGTGCCACACAACACACTCAGATACACTATTTTTGAGGGGAAAAATCATATCATGTAACTAGTGTAGAATACTGGATTGCCTGGATGAATGGTGGACCTGGAGTTTGGCAGGATGCCTGCCAACCTATAATATGATCCACACACCATTATGGAAAAAACAAGAATAAAGTGCTAGAAAATGTATATAGCAATTAATACATAAATAAACTTGGGGGGAAACATGACAGGCAAGTGATACTGCAGAAACTATGCAATCTCCTAAACTTGCGAAGCTCACACACTACATTTTGCAGGAAATATAGAGACCTTTACTGATGTTTGCTTTAAAGGTGTCCTAGAATTGAAAACAGAAAATAATGAGAGTGCAGTACAAGGAAGTGAACCTCAAACACTGTTGCACTTAAAATCCCAAATAACCAAAACCTTTAAACTTTTGCAACAGCCTTGTCTCATTTTACTAACCCCCTCAAAATGCAAATAGTGTAATCCATCCAAGCCACTAGAGAAAGACTTTTGAGGCTAAACACAAAAGCTTATTTGGGATCTACTAGTGAGGAATAGTGGACATAGACACGAGCATGAATCCAACGTAATTCTCGGTCCCTGCATTCTAAACACACACACAGCTCTGGAAAAAAAATTAAAGATCACTTAAAAATATTTACTTTCTCTGATTTAACTATTTATAGGTACAGGTTTGAGTAAAATGAACATTGTTGTTTTATTCTATAAACTACTGGTGACATGTCTCCCAAATTCCAAATAAAAATATTGTAATTTAGAAAATGAGAAATGGTCAAATTAACAAAAAAAGATGCAGAGCTGTTAAACCTCAAATAATGCAAAGAAAACAAGTTCATATTTATTTAAAAACAACAATCCTAAAGTTTTATCTAAGGAAGAGTTTAGAATCAATAATTGATAAAATAATTTTTAATTACAGTTTTATGTGTCTTTATGTGTCATGCTGATGTTTACTGATCTTCCACCAAACTGCACAGTGGGTTAAATACACTTAAGCATTTACACCTCTCCAGGTCTCCATCTAAACATTTGAGCAAGGGTGTTGAGCAAAGGTGAAAATTAGACTCATCGGAGAAGAAGACCTTACTCCAGTCCTCTATGGTCCAATTCTTATGATTTTTTTGCAAACCTCTCATTGAAGGTCTTTTTTTTTTTTTATTCCTGCCTCTAAGAGATTGTTTTGAACGGTTCTTTCCATGCACTTCACCACTCATTTGCCATTCTTTCATAGGTGTCTTGATGTCATCCAGCAGTTGCTGACTGACGTTCAAACTGATTGACAGCCAATGTCCAGACCTGAACCCCACTGAAAAACCTCTGGAATATAATCAAGTGTAAGACAGATGATCACAAGCCATCAGACAAAGCTGAACTGCTTGAATTCTTGCTTCAAGAGTGGTCACCCAAAAGCAGTGTGAAAGACTTATGGAGAGCATGCAAAGACGCATGAAAGCGGTGATTAAAAATAAGGGTTATTACATTCTTGTTGTTTATAAATGAATACAAACTTGGTTTTTTTTGGCATTATTTAAGGATTGAAAGCAAAGTTAATTTTTCATTATTTAGACTGTTTCTCATTTTCTGCAAATAAATGCTCCAAATAACAATATTTTTATATGTAACTTAGGAGAAATGTCAGTGGTTTATACAACAAAACCAGAAAGTTCTACCTCTAAATAGTAAAATGAGAGAAACTGATCATTTTAAAGTGGTGTCTTTTTTCCAGAGCTGAACATACACACAGAGATGCACACAGTACTCAGGCCATGTCAAGAGTTAACACAATTAGACATAGGCTAATGGAATCTGGGCCTGCCAGAGATAAATGTGACTTCATTAGCACAAGCCTTGAGAGACTGTCAGAGAAGTTCACTGATGAAGAAATGTGGCTCCCTTCTTTCTCCACAGCACACCCATCCACACGATCAGTCGGTCTGGAACATGTGTCACAGTCTGGCCTTGGGGTATGATCAGAGAGAGTGAGGTAAAGAGAGAAAGAGAAAGAGAGAGAGAGGCTTACCCCAGACACAAAGGCTGTTTTCCATACCTTTCATTACATAAACCAAATTTAAAGTCTCAGGAGATCAACAACAGGCTACTATATTGGATTGAGCGCTCTCTTCCACTTGTTATATTTTCCTCTAAAAACATCAAGAAAAAGTACATGGCACTCACATAATAAAAGAGACGGCATTGCAGGAGACGGAATGCATCAGAAAGCTTTTACCCTCCTGAAGAGAGGTAAACAACCTAGAAAAGCCTGTAAGTTTTCATGCTTACTATATGGACATTCTGCACCACTTTCAGCTTCATACACATTTCTACCAATCATCAAACTAGTAGATTTTAATCAGAACGAGCCCTAACAGGTGATTTGATTCTCTGCTTGGATGCTCAAAAGTGTTACGAGAGTGCTTGTGCATAACCAATACAGCCAGTTTGTGAAGTGAAAGATCTATATCTATATACACACACTTTACTCAGAGAGGCAAATTGGCACCTACATAGATATATAATAACAACATTAGCAATGGTGAAAATAACACATATATGATTTGATCACTCACTTTCTGCTGCCTTTGCAATTCACAATTCAATTATGAATTCCCAATACCTGATCCAATTGAGATTGCAGAAAGAGAAAGACAGCTCTGGTTTGAGTAAATTCAACTAAATAAAATAAAATGCAATAAAATAATGAATAAATGAATTTTATCGATTAGATTGTGAAACCAGTAACTTATGCTTGTTGCTAAACAGCATCACTGTGAAAACACATCACAGCCAGCAGCTCTGTGCCTAGTCTTCAGATAATAGTGTTGTAGGCGCTGCTTCAACAGTTGACAAGCCAAGGCTGTGAGTGTGGATTTGTTGTAGTTACAAATTTGGAAGAAAGATTCTTTCTTGGTTCTTTAACTGAAAGAAATAAAGCTTTGACAACTCAAAGAAATGTATGGGGAAATTGGGCAGACCTGTCAGTTGGATTCCAGGTCTTAGTTTTAGCTGAGTCATTGAGTTGCTATAGTGAAATCTAGTTACCTTGACAATGCAGACAGAATCCATGCTCTAAGCATAATTAGGAAACAGCAGCAGATGCACATATGTTTCTAATCGAAAAACAGCACCTTTCTGCAGTGTTTACACAGTAAACGCTTGCCCTTCTGATGTCTATCCAAACATTGTATCACAATTACAATGTGTGGCCAAAAAAACGCAATGATTTTGAAACCTTACTCAAAAGCTTGTTCTGAACATTGTGAGTGAGTGACAGATGTAATGTGAACATACCACAGCGTAAAAATAGTTGAAAACATTTGAGAAACAAGGTATTAACACAGTATGTCAGCACTAAAACATGACCAAAAAAATAAAAAATAATAAATCACACAAACACACACGCTTATGGATTACTTATAGAAAATCATAGTGCAACTGCACCTCTACAGAAGGAAGGACCTAGTAGAATTAAATCTCTCTTTTTTTATTGTTTGACCTAATTGCTTTTCACATTTCCAATTCAAGGCCTCAGCTCTGCTTCGACCCAACCCATCTGTCTCCAGTTAAATTCACAGACTGAGTGACTGACAGAGAAAGAGTGCAAGAAGACATGCAAAAGAGTGAAAGGGCTTTGCTTTCTTTATCTTTATAACATAAACTTGGCTAAGAACTCTCTTACATGGCACCATTTTAAAACAACAACTAAATACATTTATCTCAGAGTTTGACAACTTAAGAACATGCTGAAGCTGACAAACATGGTGTAGCAGCACTATTGTATCTGATCCAGTTGCACCTGAGCTATGAACCAATGACACTGTCATTGTCAGTGTCACTGCAGTGCTGGGGTTAACCAACCACTTAAAGAATAGCTGCTCTGTGAACTTTCTCAAAATCAGAAAACAGATAGACTACAGTCTGTACTTATAGAGCTACAAAATGCTCCTATATGGTGTACATGCAAACCAATCAGAATATCAGCACCACTGACAGAGGAAGTGAAAATTATCCTTAATCTCACCATGGCTTCTGGACCTGCACAATATAGGGTTTCATCATTGTCAATGCCCACATTATATTTAAATTAATTAATTTAATTGTTGTTATATTTGCCCAATATCATTTATTTTATTTAAATCCTGCATACATGGAATTAATTAAAAATATCACTGACTTCTTTGACTTCCGGTAAAATTCCTGTACTGTTTAATATCGCAATACATTTTACAAGAAAAAAAAATATTGCAAGGTCAGCCTTTTTTTTCCCACAATCATATATCTCTAGTGGCATCTGTTAAGTGATGGGCTATATTAGGGAGTATGCATAAGGATCTGGCCACTTTAACAAAGGTAAATCAATGCAATGGCTAAATTACTAAATAAGAACATATCTAAAATTCTCTTGAGGGTTTATTTTTGGGGGTATGCAGCAGTCAGTACTTACCAGATGTGCTCCAAGAAAGACAACAAGAGAATCAAAGAGAGGATCATAGCACACTGATGTTTTAAAGGAATTATCTGCTGCTAACATTTTGGGAACATATACCATAGAACATCTTTAGAGGTCTTGTGCATTCTAAACCTTAAACAGACCTACTCAATAGTAGGCACCTGGTGCTACTGTTATTGCTGATCAGTGTATGTGCGTGCGTGCCTGCGTGCAGTAACAACTAGAATAGATTTAAGCAATTAATACAGTAAGATAAGCAATTAAATATCAATATGAATTTCATATTACAGTCATTCCTTTAGCCATGGTGGCAGTAATATGGGCTTGGATGATGACACAGACCCATAACCACAGAAGAAGAGGTAGGAATCATCTTTCACAGTACTCCAATATTAACCTTATAGGCTATAACCCTAAACTGGCTCTTTTAAACGGTTCTATACCATCTGTTTTCTATACAGAACCAGGGTTACATCACCCAGAAACACATAAATGAACCTACCCATGCTCTCACATACACACATGTGCATCTAAAAGTAAAACTTTATGTCCTGCAGCATTAAGTGATGGATATGCTGTCAGAGTGACTGATGGTCAGTGTCAAATCACTGAGCAGCACAAGCTATAGCTTCCAGTAAGAGGCACAGACAAGATACAGGACACATGGCTGGAAAACACACACACACACACACACATACACACACCCCAGTTTATATCAAACAGGGTTGGTCTCAAGAGCAAAAGTAGACTATTCCTTAACTGTTTAAAACTGCCCAAAAAAATCTTTTGCACACTTCTATGCTGCTGGGGTCACCAAAGAGACCTTGAATATAAGCAATAAATGTTCCTACCTATGAACTGATGTTAAATTAATCAGGACTTCATTTCTATTTAACCATTCATTATAAAATGTATATGCATTGTAAACAGCAGCTGCTTTCATTATGCAGAGTTTATACAGTGCTGATATAGAAATAACCAATGTATACACCTCATACACAGTCCTTGACATATACACCCCTATATGTATCACAAAATAATAAAAACACACTGCAGCATAGCAGCTTTACAACACTACTAACAACTGTTGAGACAACATTGCTGCAATTTAGAATATGCACACATTTATGTCTATATTAGGGCTTGATTATCTTCCCAGCAGGGCACATCTCAGCCTCCAGTTCACTTTCTACCAAAGTAGAATTTTACCCATACACACACACACACACACACACACACACACACTTACTTCACACCATGTCATTACAACACACCAAAGACACCTCTAAAAGAAGTAAAAAGCCCCTACCTCTGCTCCTTCTATCTATTCAGGCTCCGCTGCTGGATATACTCTTCCTGTCGCAGAGTCCTCCTCTTTTAACACACCTGTCCTCTTGTTCCCGGATCTCCTCTTCTGAAAAAACGAAGCGTTCTTTAGTTCAGGAGGACCCTCCGGACTGTCAAACAGAGCGTGTGGCTCCGTGGGTGTGGATATCCCAGCAGCAGATAGGAATCCTCTCTCCAGCAGCAGCAGCAGCAAGAACAGCAGCAGCAGCAGCAGCAGCCTGGCTGACTCAACAGCTCTACGAGGGTGACTACAGGACTACAGAGGCAACAGCAGAGTCAGGCTCAAACACACACATCCAATCTCTCTACATACACACATCGTCTCAGCACACACACACCAGGCCCTATCGCCACTATCCCTACTCATCACTACCTTATTCCTTAGAATAGCTGCACCCCGCTCTTCTATTCTTCACTTTCACATACCTCCTATGCCTGTGTTTTCTCTCCATCCATCACCGTCCACGATGTTTAAGCAGGAGCACTCGAAAGTCCCAAGATGACGCCGAGGGGTGAGATGTGTCTTGGTCCTATAAAATCATGAGGAGAGGAAAGGAAACACTCTGTATACGATTTCTCACCATGTTTTTCTGATTAGTATATCATTTGACAAAACGTTTTTTGTGTGAAAATTAGGGCGGTGAAGAAGAGTCCATTATTTAATTTAATTTCATTTGTAACAGAACTGCAATACACAAAGTGCTGGGAGCAGAAACGCAATGAAAGATGCGTAAATGGCTCACTCTCACAGTTTATACTAAACTTAGTTTGTCTCCAAAAGTGCCCAAACACAACAGAATACACATTTCACACTAAAGATCAGTACTTTTCATGTTTAAACAACATCTAGACATTTAAATGTCTTTCAAATTTTATGTTCTGCTGTTTCTATCATTTTTAGCGATAGAGAACATGTCAAAAATAATCGATGACTAATGGACTAATTGAAAAAATAATCTTCAAATTAGTCAACTACAAAAATAATCATTAGTTGCTGACCTAATTAAAATATGTTTGCGTATTGACAAATACAAATTATGCTCACATGCTGTATGTTACAATAAATAAAATTGATGATTGTTACTGTCCTTGATTTTCTTAAGCACCTCCAGCAGACCACTCTGGACCATGGAACCCTGCAGAAATAAAAAAGATCAAATGTTGATCTAATCACAGAGCAAAGTTGTTTCATGCAAAAACACAGAAAGTATAGAAAGAACAAGATTTTTCCCCTTAAAAATAAACTGAAACTGAATTAGCTATTAAGTTTTATTGTAACCATTATTATTCTTTTCATGGAGCTATGACCAAATGTGTTTACTGTTTACACATTGCACTGCGTTTTACAAAGAAAAAAATCTATTTAGAGTTAAATCTGTGCAAATAAAATAACTGTATGTGCAAAACATAGTCAATGATTACTCTGTCTATTGATAATGTACAAATCAGTAGTCAGCTTTGTACAGCCTGTACACCACTCATTTTTGTAGAAGTGATTGTTAAAGCCAGCCAACAAACAGGTTGTTCAGAGACTAATACTGAGAGACAAGCCACAAGGTCAACTTGTGTTTGAATAAATGAGTATTACTGAAAATGCTTTCCATTAGACTTTCTCGAAATAACCATGCACGGCTATGTTTAGGTTATTTTAAAGCAAATTTAAAGGCGGCCTAGATTCGTTTCCTGGCTGGGGTGACCCGGGTCTTTCTGTGGAGTTTGCACGTTCTGCCTTCTGTCTGTGCCATTCATGACCTTGCCTTTTAGTAGCCATTGAAGCTAAACAATTTTTACATCATCAGCAGTAAGCAGAATAATACAATGCTAAATCATTATGGTTAGGGGTGAGCAATAAGCTTTTTTGCGTTAAAAATATTAATGACGATGTGGCAAAGCTTTGTTTTTTTTTTTTTTTGTTGTTGTTGTTTTACTAATTTCAAGAATATACTACAAATTCAGTAAAATAAAAGTTTGTAATTTGTCTATTTAGTACATATCCACTGTAAGCCAGTTCAAACAGCAACATTTTGCTATTCAGTACAAGGTGTATTTCGATACTATAAGCACAGGACAGCTCAGCCACCATGCCAGACATCACATGGCTCAAAAGCTCTTAACCAAAAGTAGCTAGAGCAAACAACCTGATTAACTGGCAAGTTAGCTAACACACAAGCACACAGAAACAAATGCACAAACAAGCACGCACAAACACAGGCACACACACACACAGAAACAAACAAACATACAAACAGGAGCACACAAACAAAAAAAACAAGCACGCAAACACACAAGCAAAAAGAAACAAACAAGCACATGAACAACAATACACACAGTGATAGCTAATCTATTGTTAAATGTTTTACTGTTTTGAGCAAATTAACACTTTCACAGCAGTTGCTGTTAAACTCTCTGTGGTATGAAGCTAACCTAGCTAACTAGTTTACTAGCTAGAGCTAAACTAAAACTCCAACTTAGCAAGTAAACTGCAAGAAATATAGTTTGTAGTTATTAAACTCACTACAAAATAAAACAGCTGGCTCTAGCTAAGTAGGTTGGATATAGTTATTATGGCACCTGCTACCTTACCTTTTCTTTCCCCCTTTTTTACTGAATCTCTGAATTGTTTTCACTTCATTTTCTCTCTGGTGGTTACATTAAGTTACCATTTCTAAGATCTGACTTATGAATGTTAGCTAGGTTAGCTAAACTAGCTAAGCTAGTTAATGGCTAATTCACATAATGTCCACCATCTGAAAATCAATAGCAGTAAAAGCACTTCTATTAGTGTCTCATTAAATCATTCCTACACATAGTAAGTTACTGCCTAACTTCAATGGACATGTTTACGTGCTGTTTACAATACAAAATACAGCATAATGTGATGTTATTAAGTCATATTGCTAAACAATGCTAACTATGTGAACAGAACTTCGCTATAGCATAATAACTGAGCTTTTAAAATGTTGTTTTGCATTTTTCTCAGTTTCTATTAAAGTACATACAGCTGATTCTTTTAAAATGTCCTCCCTATTATTTTAATACTGTGATAAGAATATTCTATGTTTTCAGCAGCTGTAAGTTACCTCTACACATGCTGCAGTAGAACAGTCTGACAACACAAATCAACACTAGTTGTAGAGAACAGGCATGTTTCAGTCTCAGTTTTAAAAAAATATCCTCTCTGAAGTACTGAGCTGTTTAACACAGGATTCCCACCACTAAAAATCACACTGCATGGTCTATATATTTTTTTTTTTATATTATTTATTTTATTGACATTTATAATGTCAACTACACAAAACATATCAGACTATTTTAATAATTAAAAATTAATTGTATTCCATGTGTGTCCCATGTTATGGTCAACTCTATATAAACCTGCAAAAAGTTCAAACGAAAACCATGTGACTTGCATTAATGTCAAATCCCATTATTTAGTATTAAAATCTGAGGATACAACCACAGCATTTATTTGTGGGCAAATATTTTACTTTGCCATTAAGTAAATCAATAAATGTGTTAAATTGATTTATTGTTTTAGCTGTACTATGTGGCATTTTGAGGATATTGAGGATAAAACATTAGTTATGGCACTAAATGGGTGAAAAAAGTAACTTTGTTGGTGTCTAAAACCAGAGAAGGGCAGAATCATGAACACAAACTAAGCAGAGACTCAACAAAAGAGAACACAAAACCAAAAGAGCCAGAAACAGAAAAGTAACCTCGAACAAACAGACAAAGAGAGAAACGCTTTACCTTACCACGTGAATGACAAACCGACTGATTTAAATACACAGAGCAATAAGACGCAGATGAGACAAATAATTATTAATGAGTCCCAGAACAGGCTGAGTGTTGGACAGTTCCTGATTGGTAGAGTGGAGACATGTGACAAAGTTCTTCAGACATTAAGGATTATGGGAATTGTAGTAAAATAGGACAGTGGCAATTGAAGGACGGCATGCAGGCAACAAAAGAGAGGTTTAAATGTTTTAATAAAATAAGATTTCACTATAAACTATTCTTTTCCAAATATGTTATTAATTAATAAAAAAAAACTGTATGGACAGACAACATCAGAACAATGTTTAGTTTTACGTTTCAAGTGCTTTATAAACTATAGACTGCTAAGATACATATAAAATAGGGCTCTTTCCATTAAATATGATCTGCATAATGCAAACAGGCATCATTATTAATGTATCATTCTATACCTTTTAATATTGTACATAAAAGTCTGGAGTCAACACTAAATGGAGCAAAAAAAAAACATCAGATGTACCACCACAGTGACAAGCAAGGTACCATTCCACTGACAGTTTAGTATATTTTTTGTGTAGAGCACACTGAGTGTGCTCTACAGTGTACAATAGCACACTGTGTTCCACAGTACTTATTTATTAAACCAAAATCTGAAGCTTAAATAGAAATATGTGTTTACTAACCAACCGAGAATAAAATAAATTGTTGCTTTTAATGGAAGTCAGTGTAAAAAAGTGTATGTATATGTATTTCAGGTAATTTTGAAGAATTTCTATTGGTCAATTCATCAAGAAAGAAAGTGTGAAAGTGTAACACTTACAGTTTTTCAGGTCAAATTATGTACTTGACTAAAAATAAATAAATAAATAAATAACTTAGAGATACTTGGTTTTCCATGGACAGTGTCAAAATTATTTTAATGGATAATTTGCCCTACTTTTACCTTTGTAGGCTTATTCTAAATCATAGTATTTTAGGAGAATATTTTAGCATATTTCTAGTGCACTTTTATTAAATCTGTACATTTGGTCACTAGAAATAGTGTATGGGTTTTTTTCATCAGTACACCTGTTCAAAGTAATAAGCATCTTAACTGTTTCTCATGGTCTTTGGGAAGTTATTAACACAAAGAATTGTGAACGTTTACTCTATATACATCATAAAAGACAAATTTCTTTTTAAGTAATATCATTTTGTGACAAATGTAGAACCAATGCCTTCACTACATATTTTTACATTTCTAGTCAAACTGTATAATTTGATAATAAAACAAATACATTTTCAGATTTGACAATAAGATTCTGTAGGAAGATGTAGACTGAAGCAAATTGAACATTTCAGATATGGAAACTAGCATGTGAACTGCACTGTCTGTCAGAATGAAGAGAGAGTAACTGATCATTCTGAGATGATCAAAACACACTTGAACGAATTTATACATGAATAACTGTCTCTAACCCAGCAAGAGTTTTCATAAGCCTCTCGTTTCCATGTAGAAGTTCATTAGAGTCATTGGGCTGGAACATTAACCTAAATGATTTAGTTTAAGCGACTCTTAGCCAAAACCAAATAAAGGAGGAACTAAGCAGGCGGAACCTGCCAAAACAAATCTCTCTGCTGGGCGTGAGTCTGGCGGCTTCATTTGCGTGTGATGATGAACACGTTTAACCTGGGTTTGCGCTGGGCCTAGTGTGTCCTGACTGCTCGCGTCTGCATGAGCACAGAGGTAATTACATTTCCAGTCAGAACGAGCTTTCACAGATTCCATTCCACTTATCAAATGTGTCCAATGCTGATCTGAGATCAGATTGTGGTGAATAAAAGCTCATTAATTACCGCAGGTTAGCCTGCAGCCAGGCGACGGAACGGCGCAGGGGTAATTGAAAAGGCTTCCTGCTGTGTGTGTGAGAGAGAGAGAGGGAGATGAATTACATGTGCGTGTGTGTGATTTGTTTCTGCTGTGGTGATGTTTGCTTGTCCTTGTGCTCATGGCTATGGGTGGTGTGTATGTGAGGCACAGTGTATATTTCATGTATTGTGATATTTATACAATGCGACTGTGGCTAAGCTTTGCGATGTGGTGTCACGGTGTGTGTGTGTGTGTGTGTGTGTGTGTGTGTGTGTGTGTGTGTGTGTGTGTGTGTGTGTGTGTGTGTGTGTGTGTGTGTGTGTGTGTGTGTGTTGTGCGCCTGCAGCAGCACTTTTAGGGATGAGCCTGTCATAGTAAAGCGGTCGAGGGTTTTGGAGGTTAAACAGTGTCAACCATTTCTGCTGATGAGGGCCAAATTGAATATCTGCAGTTTGCTCCAGATATGTGTTTACAGAGAGAAAGGTAGGGGAGAGAGGAGAGGGAGAAAGGTAGATGAGAGAAGGAGGGAGGGAGGAATAGGACAAGACAGGGTGTAAGAGAGGAAGAGAGAGAGAGGAAAGGACAGAGTGAGAGGGAGGGAGAAAAAGAAAAAAAGAAAGAGAGATAGGGAGGGGGAGACAGGGGAGATAGTGTAAAAAGAGTGTGGGAAAGAGTAAAAGTAAGGACATGAGGGAGAGAGAGAGGGAGAAAGAACAATTGTGAGAGAGGGAGGGAAGTAAGGAAGAAAAAAGAGCAAGAGAGATACTGTAAAATAAGGGGAGAATGCAGGGAGTAAAAGAGAAGGATAAAGAAAAGTGAGGAGAGAGGGAGAGAGACAAAAGGTAAAACGGAAGAAGAGAGCAGGTAGAGATTGGAAAAGAGAGGGAGGGTAAGAATAAAGGGAGAGAGAAAGAGGGCAGGACAGAGGGGCAGCATCCAGAAACTTTTTATACTCCTCCTCTTCTTTCCGACAGCTCCTCTCCTCCACTTCTTCACTTTATTCCAGGGGACAATCAGGAGGAATGGAGAGAAGGATCTGTAACTGGGGAAATGAGACAAATTATTCTTTTAATAGGATGTTGACTACTGTAGATCTGAGCCAATCACAATGATCACTTTCAGCTTACCCCAATACTGCCCAGCCAATCACAGGTGCTGCAAGCAGCCATCCTTTTAACTGTGTTAATTATAAAAGTTTAAAATTCTGCTCTCTTTTTATTTGTACATAAGATTACTTATATTTGTTTATATTCTGTTCATGTGAGTGTTGGGATTTAAGGATTAATTAATACAAAAAAACATGTGCTCTGTGAGCATGTGACATCACCACAGTGATGTCACGCCAAAATATTTAAAATACTCAGGTGTATCCTCTGCTGGAAGAAGCTTCAGGAGGATTTAAAGCATCTTATTTTGTTTTCTTCGGTATTCGAAGAGGAGGTAAGATGGCGCCACTAAAACAGTTTACGGATCATGGAGAGGAGAGGGAGGATCATAGTAAATTTCAGTAAATTTTGGAATTCTGGACATAGCCAGTGAAGGAGGTATGCATGGAGAGAAAGAGAAGGAGGAAGAGCTAGAATTGTTGAATCTATATGTCATTATTATATCATATAAATTGTCTTTTTCACAGGGCAGTAAAAAAAATTAAAAGGTGACAGAACAAAAAGAATATTATTTTTTAGTATTTTAAAAAGAATGAAACGGAGATTATTTAGCGATATAGACTATTAAGGTTTTTATTCATATTGATAAATGAGTAAATATTACTAAAATATAGCATATTTAAAAATAGTTGCATGATTTCAAAGATATTTAATTCACTCCTACCTACCACAACAACCTACCCACAACAGAAGCCCTTATTTTTTATTTTATTTTTATATTTGGAGCACCAAAATATGGCTATAAATGAGCTTTTTTAAATGAAGGTCTAAATATTTTTATTGTTAAGTCAAAGTCACACATTAGAGAGCAATTATATTTGTTTAAAACTAGTTAAAATAGTTTATATTTTAAAATTATTAAATATATTATATGGCATCCTTAACATTTTAATTGCAAATAGAAATTAATGTTATAATAAAGAAGTGTTGATGTTAAACAAAAATATTATACAGCAACACATACACTATACACAACATATCCACATTTTCTTGGGGGCCTTGATTCAATTAAGGGATTGCCAACTTTCGTCTAGTTCAGAGATCACTCCTGGGCAAAATAGTGCTTTAGAAACAGTGGAAAGGGTCTCTTCAGCAATATAGGAATGATTTTATTGTATAAATGTTATGGCATCATCTCTGAATTAAAGGTGAGGCTGTGTTGCAAGGTACAGGATGTATAACTGGATAATGGATCAGTTAGGGTCTGTGGTTTATTAGATTAAATCTTGCATGTATTTAGTCAGCTCTTTTATTATCATCAGTTCTCGTGAGATGTACAGGTACATTACACACGTATCCCTGCACACCCACACACTTACACACAGGCCTACAGCATTCTCGACACCTCGCTGTCATCTCATCTCTTGAGGTTAAAGGGTTGTCACGGCTCTTCCAACAAAGACTGATGGGTTAGTCATCAATGAGCCGAGCCATCCTTCATTCCTTTCCCCCTTTTTTCCTCTCTTTCTTCCCTCCATCCAAAAGCCAAATCAATACAAATTGCACTTCTCCCTCAAGCCTGTGCTGTCCCATTCTGGCCGGCAGTACACACTCATAAATTAGGCTCTGAGCTACAGTTCGGACAGATAGAGCTTCTAATCAGAAAATGAGATGGAGGGAGCAGCCTGCAGAAAGACCCACTGCATCCATTACATTATCACAGAGCAGGAGAGAGACCTGCACACAACAGCCCACAGCCTGCTGCTCACATTACTGCACACAGCCTGCATTTAGCTGTACAGACAAAAACATACATTGTTTTTAACATACCTGTTCATTTTCACTTACACTTTCATTTCATTTACATTTTATTTCAATGTTCTATCAAATATGATGGCAAGGGCAAATACATGGAACCCAAAGATAAACAACAAAGCACAAAGCAAGGAACACAGACAAACACTGTAGCAGGACTGAGATACAGATTTTACTACCACTGTTGATGATGCATTTTAATTGATCTGTGTGATGGGAGGATTGAGAAATCTGAAACTTGAATTTGGATATACAGTAGGCTACATATAGTATATTTTTAGGTCCAATGCCCAACTATCTCTATACCATGTAAAACACTTTTTAATTTTATATTAAGGTTTTAATATGTGATAGTAGACATTGAAGCAGTTTACCAAAATTATTGCCGTAGTTGTTTAAGAATTATGACCATTTTTGTGCAATCCTCCAGTTGATCTTTACATCGCCAGATGTTCCTGTTCTCTCAGTATTTTATGATAAATTGTGTGCATTAAAATCTTTTGATTTTCATGGGAATTCTCAATACAGTAAAGAAAACTATTATTTGATCCCTTGATCCTGATTTTGTAAGTTTGCCCACTAACAAAGACATGACCAGTCAATCATTTAAAGGATTGGTTAATTTATGGTCTAAACAATAAGTCCAACAACATCAAAAACCAAGACGAGCACAGAAGACAACTAAGGTTCTTTAGCTTTTTGTACCCCCTCACAACATCTAGTGAGGTAAAAAAACACTTTCAAGGAGGTAGATGGTTGTCAAAGTTTACATTCATGAGATGCCTCCATAATTATCAACTCAGACAGCTTAAATTAAGGTGCAAACTGGTGGTAACACTTATTAAGAAAACGTCAGATAAGTCCAACAGAAAGCATTTTAAACGCATAATAAGATGGCGGAGAAGGAAATTAATGGTTAATGAACCAAAGTATATCCTATGACACTGCCACATTTTGGGACCAGTAGTGGTTTATAGATAACACTAAGTTTAAAGTTTGTGTTCATCATTAAGTTTCATGTAAAGTCTGAGGTCAACCACCACTAAAATAAGTGGTCATTTAAAGTCTGGAAGGTTTTGATATTGATGTTTTTTTCTGATATGTAAATGCCATTTATCAATTTTGCTTTGCTTCCTGTTTTCACCTAAATGACTTTTATTGTGAAACAAACTAGTGACAGGAAGTAGTGGTGGTGGCCATTTTGTTTGGTGAGGATTGCCAGTGAGGGTGAAAAAGTTTGCTACACACCTTTCAACCTCTAAGAAACAGAACCTTCAAGCTGTTTGTTCTTCACTCTTGTTCATGGGGCTGGACCATTTGTGAAGCTGTGGACTGTGCATGAAACTGGGTAAGACCAATGCCTTTTTTATTTTGCTGGGCCATGTGTTTGTTTCCAGTGTTTGTTTGTTTTTTTGCTGAGGTATTACCTATTATCTATTGTCAAGATTTTTGGGACAAGTTTTAGTTTGAAACTGATCTTATGTTCATAGATTTATCTGTTTTTCTGATTATTTCTTGATTGGTATTTTTTGGGATTCATGCTCTGTTTGGGGTTCTGGTGGAAGAATTGTGTACAGTGAAGCATTATCCATTTGTACACATATAAAACTGAATTTTACTTTATCTGTAGGATTACAGTTTTTAAGTAACTCTGGAAATTTAATTCCTAACCATTACAACCCCATCATCTGTTAGAAATGGTGAAGGAACTGTTATAGGCATATATGGCTCTCAGTGGAACTGTCCCTTTGTGTTCATTGAGGACTGTTAATAGAATTAGAAGGATGAATTCTGAATATGAGTAGTAGAAATACACAGCAATTAAAGGAGACTGTGAAAGGTCTGGGAAAACATCTAACTTCACTACCCACTTCACAACACTTTAGTCACTTCATTGAGTTGCTTCATTTCAAGTCAGCTGAAACAGTGTAAAAATACAAAATTGCAAAACAAATGCATTTTTTCATCCAAATACTTATGAACCTGATTGTATATACATGAAATCCTGATTTTATTAGACTATGTGCCCTTTTTTCAAGCCATCATCCGCACATCATCTTGGAAACTTGCTTTAGGGCGTGTCAGTGTGTCTTTGCTATCCTAACGACGGGAAAAGCACTCCTTAATCTTAATAAAACAATCGGTGTGTTACTTGCCATTGAATTTAAGACACAGGTGCAATTTTTTTTGCAGACTTTGGCAAATTGCTATTTCATATATTCACAAGCACTATTTCTATTTAAATGACACAGGTGCAAGGTGTGTAAGATGCTTAGGCACAATGCCTGTTAATTAAAATAAATTATTTGAAGCCTTTAATTCTAACAAACCTTTGTGATTGATCTTGTATGTTTTTATTAGTTTGTTCTCACATGGGGTGAAATATACAAAGCAATGACAAACTGAATTATTTAAAGAATATTTAATGGATCTGTATAAGGGTTTCACTAAAATTGTACTTATACACAGTATATAGAAAAATGTTTAAATAAAGATGTAGTAAAAAGAAACTAGGGGGTGGGCGATATGGCTCTAAAATAATTAAAATTATTTTCACAATACCGATATTTTTGGTGATATGACAAAACACTTAATTAGAAAAATAATTTAGAATTTTATTATTGCATGCAATATAATATGGCTAATTGAGATATTTAAAAATAATAATCTTATCAGATTTGTAACAGAAGTCAATGATCCAGAATGTCATGATACTAATAATGCACTCAAAATATCTCCATATATCCAGGATTAAAGTTAAATAAATGATACTGGACAGATATAATCTGTCTCTAGTAGATATATAATGGTAAATGAGAACAGTGTGAATTTTTATTTTGCTAAAAATGGCAAAACAAAAAAAGTAGTACTTTGATGTGATATTAGAGGTGGGTAATATGGCACGATATTCCGGGGAATAAGAATTTACCCAGATATATGATCAGAATTTTTGGCGATATTATCACGTACGATACGATATGGCACACCCCTAAAGGAAACTAAACAAAGGAGTAGAAATATCAGCATGCTGCTGTTTGGTTCAGTTGTAGAGCTGTAGCCCTGTATTCCAGGGAATCTGCCTCACGCAAATTACACAGGGAATGCTTAAGATTGGCATTGATCTTTAGTTTAACACAACACCTGAGACAGTGGAACCTTTGTAACAATAGCCTACACACACACCGCATACATACACCGCACAATGCACATGCACAGTTTGGTCAAAATGTCGTGGAAATGCAGGAGGCACATCAATCATGCAGCTACAACCTTCAGACAAACACGTGTCTGAAGTGCTCCGGAAGTGGCATGAACTCAATTTCAATGCATTTATGGAGAAGAGGGCCTTCCACAGCGTAAATGGGCTTTAAACTGGGGTCCGGCTATTGTCTGACAGGAGATGGAGTTGAAGGGTTTACACACAAAAGCAGACAATGGAGAGCTATTGCAGACAATAACACTGGAATTAGGCTCTCCAGCCCTCTCTCTCACCCGGACATCAAAAGATTGTGGAGCGGGGGGGATCCTATTACACTGAATGGAGAAGGCGTGGTGTCCATTATAGATATGTGATCAGAGGGATGTGAGTTTGTTTAAGGGGCTCCCCTTCGCATTCTTTGTACACAATACGGTTGGTTTAAGCCAACAGGCCTAATGCATTTAAATGAGACCACTTACTGTAGGGAAGATGCTTCTATAGGTAATGGGGGGGCCAAGCACTGTAACACACTTCAAGTACAGCTTCACAGTTCTTCATTTTCAACAGGGAAAGGGGGTGTCCACCTCCTCATTTGCATGTTCATCTTCTCACCCTAGAGAAGCGTTTAATTCTCGCAGATCACGTGAATATTTATGAGCCGATTTACCCAACGGCTTAGAGGAACATCGGGGAACTGAAGCTTAGTTACTGGAAATGGCTATCCTCGTCCCACAGTGTGCTTAGAGCTCTCTCTTGTCTATCCTCCTTTCTCTCTTCATTCTCTTTTTCTTGCCTCTCTTTTCTTTCTTCTTTTATTCCCTCTCTCTCTTTCTTTGTCTTTGATCTCACCCTCTCTTTTACTCTTTCTCAGTTCAAGTTTACACAACAATGTTCCCAGCATATTTTATGAAATAAAAGCATGTGTACTAATAATGAAAAACCTAATCATGTTTTGTATGTATTAAGAAGATTGTACGAACATAAGAAAGAAAAAAAAAAAATTAAGTGCTTAGCTTGACCCAGTCCTGACTCTGTAGCCACCACTGATTTATAGGCTAATAAATATAGCAAAGCTAACCTGAGCATTATAGACAACCTGCACCTAAAATTCACTTTTGTCATCAAAAATAGAACAATTTTAATAAGAAATATGGCATAATTTCAACAATTGATATGTTTTTGTTGCTCTGTTCAGTGATTTCAAGTAAAAAACTATACTGCAAATGGCTTTCACCTTTTTGGTGATCAGAGGGAAATAGTACCTGAAGTTCCACCTTCACCAAATTTAATATCCAATAAAATTTCATCTCTGTGTCACTTTCAGTGTCCCAAGATGAGGTTTACACAACCCACCACAGCCACAGTAGTTTTTTAGGGAGTGGTGTTTAAAATGGTGTGGCAGGGGAACAGGTTTGAGGTGTCTGAGATGTTACTAGTTTGGTTTCGCTATGGAATATTTGACACTTGGATGTTTTATATGTATATTTGAACATTTTTCATGTCATTAAATTTTGGTTATAAAAGTTCTACTTTCTGCACATTTGTGGTCTCCCTTTCTCTGTTTCTTCTGTCTATTCTCTCTTTATCTCATTGCTCTCTCTCTCTGTCTGTCCAGCTCCCCCTCTCCCATTGCTCGGTTTGCACTTTGGCTCATTTTTTAACAGACCACACAAAATTAGCAACATGTGTTAAATTCTTCTTCTTCGTCTTTTTTTTTTTTTTTTTTTTTTTACCTTTTTGTCTCTTCTTTTATTCCCTTTAGCCATTAAAAGCCAAAGTGTCTCTCTTTCTACTCTGTCACTCTAATCTCCAAACCCATTCTTTTTTTTATTTTTTTTATTTATCTCTTCATTGCAAAATCCTATGATCATTTTTAACCTCCAGGCTCCCCAACAGGTCAGAATATTAATACCAGAAGAAAAGCTGCAGTCCTTCTATCAAATTAATGAGGACGTGATCCTGCTAATACTCTCCCTGCAGGAAATGGTATCTATATAATTCACGTCCTGCAGAGACCAGTGCGTATTACAGACAGGCCATCAGCCATACTGTCGGGTTTAAAGCCATGTCTCCTTCTGCTGTCTACAGCTTTAGTGGATGATGAAGAGGAAAGGTACATTTGCATGTGCACGAGGGGAGAGACGGAGAGAAGTAGAGAGAGAGAGAGAGAGAGAGAGAGAGAGAGAGAGAGAGAATGAGGTTGGAAAGGAAGTGTGGATCTTCTCTATTATAAATCACACATGCCAGTTTGTGGTAAATATTTGCATGTGCTAATTGGGATCATTAATGCTTAGACAGCAGCACAGAGGCATGTTAGCAAAGCCCAGAGCGACGAGATAAGTTCACCTCCTTTACAGGGGATCATTTAGCCTGGGCATCTATTGTGCTGATGAATATGACTGGACACTGATAAGGCTGTAAGAAGTGTGCATGTGTCTTTAATGATTGTTGCCTGAGGTAATGAGAAGGATATTGCAGCAAAGAACCGTTGTTAGCGGTTTTAATAAGGAATGGTAAAACATTTTGTGTGCTTCTGTGTTTCACGTCCAAAATCAGGCTAGCCGAAACTACTTTTGTTGGAAACTGAGACTTTTTTTTAGAGTGTTTTGATCTTCCAGTTTACTAAACACATTAATTTCTGCCTTGTCACTACAGCATAATGAACAAGAGCAACAGTGCTTTGTAAACAGTGCGCTAGTTAGCATTGAGAATAACGTTTGTTTGTCTGCTAGTCATTTGTTTCTCGAGAGAATACCTACCATAATTATCCAGGGGATGCAGGAAATGGCTATTATTCCCAATTATAGTGAACCTGAATGAGATTACTGTCTTAAAGTGGCTTTCTTGAAATTATTCTCATCTTTAATATGTTATTTGTTAAGTAATTCAGTGTTGTGTAGCTTAGCATTGTATCTCTAAGCGTAATTAATTTAATAGTACTCTGTACTCATTTGGCTAATGGTCTTTTACTTCAGTACCATGCATGCACTACACAAACATGCTACACAACCCTATGAGAATTACATGAAGGTACTTGACCCAGTCCTGACTCTGTAGCCGCCACTGATTTATAGGCTGATAAATATATAGCCAAGCTAACCTTAGCATTATAGACAACCTGCCCCCAAAATTCACTTTTGTCATCAAAAGCATGTTTTTGATAATGACAAACTGGAAAAAATGTAACATAAATATACCATACATGTACCAATTGATAAATGTTTTTTTTTGTCAAGTGACTTCAAGTAAAAGCCCATACTGTGTTTGAACTTCAACTTGTTTGGGATCAGTGGGTAATAGTAACTGAAGTTTGGAGGAGATATTACCCAAAGATCCTCCTACACCAAATTTAATATACTAAAAAAACAAAAATCTCTACCTTCTGTATCTTAAGATGACCCCTGTAAAAAAAAAAAGTGCATTTAAATAAATATTTTAAAAGTATATTTAACATGGAAAAGTACACACTTTTAGTATTTAAAATTAATACGTACTTAAAAACATACTAAATTGACTAATTTAGAATAGAATAACTTACGGCAACTCAAGTATATTTTAATTGTAATTAAGTTATATTTAAATACAAAATATAAGCATTGTGTTGCTTTTGATTGCTTTTTTTGTATAATTTTTAATACACTTGAAGTATATTGTAAATGTACTACTTTGTGTATTGATGCACATATTGTGTGTGCTAACGTGCACTTTAATCAGTTTTTAATGCCACTACATATAATTGCTTAAAAATACATTTTATGGAAATACATAAAGTATATTCAATGTGTTTTCATAAAGTATATTAAATAAAATATGTGCTTTTAGTATTCTTTACCTGCTCTTAAGTATACTTCCTATTTACAAGAGGAGCATTACACAATTGTTACTTAGTCATACCTCAGTCTTAGTACTATTTTAAAACAGTGTTGTGAAAAAGTATTTGCATTATACCAATTTATTATTTCTTGCATTTTGTCATACTTACATTTTTCATATTATTAAAAATATGTTAATCTCAGACAAATATAATCTGAGTAAACTATCACTTTTTAAATTATATTTCAAAATTACTAGTAATAAATTGAAATATATTGATATTATAGTAAAATTATATGTCAATATATTACTACCAGACCTGTAGAATCAAGAAATCAACTAAATAGAACCTGTCTGATAAAACGAAGCAGCTAAAAGATCTCAAACAGCAACATATTTGTTGCAATCTATAGAAATTAAAAACAGATAAGAAAATAATGTCATTGGCATCTGTCAGTCTGGAAAAGGTTACAAAGTAACAGCAAACCAGAGTGAAAACTATTATTCACAAATGAACATATTTGGGGTAATACAAAATATAACATTATAGACTTTATAAACTTTAAACTTTATAGATGTTTTTCTACACAAACTTGCTGGATAGATTTATTATATTTTCGAATTTGGAGCAAATTTATGCGCAGTTATTTATGAGCTGTACAGTAGAAATACAGTTATGTTGGGAAAGTTGTATAATATAGCACACTGTAATAAAACACAGTATTGCTGGAATATCTTATTTCAGTCAGGTGTCTTTTGGTCCCAGTCAGCTTACAGGCAATCCCAACCATCAGCACTATCCCCACAGGGGGCCCTGCTTCTCCAGCCTGGAGCTTTGATTCAGGGGGAAACCCAGTGCAAGAGTGGCTCAGACAGTTAGAGAGACATGCCGCCCTGCTTCACACCCCACCAGGGCTCCTTTAAACAACCCAGACAGCCTCACAACCTACTGCAAAACAGAGAGTTCTTAATGGATTAGAAGCAAAGACTGAAAGACTGCTAGAAACCAGAGGCATTATATGTAATACTTCACCTATAAGTGTACTATAGTCTGATCCCAGAGTGAGGAGTAAAAAGTAATTCTGCTGTTTCTGCAAATAAATAATGATACACTGGTATCAACCTTTATTTTCTTTACAGCTGAAATTATTTACATGTAAGTGCCTTCACAAGTTTAGAAATCTGAATAAAAACAATAGTTCCATATTTAAAAAAAGTATAGTCTAAACTTATAGGGAACATATTTATATTATACCTCCCTTACAAAAGTTAGAATATATCTATGGGCTGTACAAATCATGTTAATGAAGTATTTGCACAAAATCACTCTCACATAAATAATTCTCAAGCTCATTTTTCTTGTCAATTTCAGTCCTTTTCAGAATGAGCTGTTTAGGGGCTCTGTCACTTTTATGCAAGTAAGCTGACAGTAGATACAGATCCCTTCCTCAGATGAAGTCTACTGGTTAATCCTGCTGTGTACTGTGCGAGAATCTCAAGCAAAATGACTAAAGTTACATTTCTTCTGCTTCAACTTCTAGTAGGTGAGGCTCTGTTGGACATTGATGGGTGATGGGTGGTGCCAGGGTGGGTTTATGTAGGTTTCCTTATTGTGACACCACAATAAGGGAGCATTCAAACAGCTTGTAGAAGCATATGATTGCTGAAATCAAACTCTTTCAGCTGATTCACAGAAAACTAAGGGATGTATGTTTTTTTTTGTTTTTTTTTTCGTGCTTGGAGTGTTTATAGGGGCAGTTGAGACCCAAAGCATACAAAAAGTGAGTTCTTTAACTTTTCGGTACCTGAACTGCTTCTTTTGAGCTTCTGTATAAGCTTTTGTTTGAAAAAGTTCATTTTCTTGAGCATGTATTATTCTGAAGCAACACCACTTACTATAATATGTTGTTTTTACTCTACTGAGATCTGTCAGCTGATAATGCTGAAGATGATTTGTGAGGATTCAGTTAAATTAGACCATAAATGCTAAATCTTTACCTATGTTTGTGTCACATTCTTGCATCGGCACTTTCTACAGGGTGGCATTTGTAAATGTCTCCAGTTGTTTTCTTTTGTCAACACATGGGCATTAACACCCTGTTAGGTCCTGTGTTACCATTTGCAAAGATGTTTGAATCCCTTTAATTGGTGTGTTTAGTTGTAAAGCCTTTTGCAGTTCTGACAGCAAGCGGAATTTCATTGTATAGAAGACGACAAAACGGCAAGAAAGTGTGACACGTGCTGCTGGAAATCTGACAGGCCTTGGCTAATGATTCAACTCATCAAGCCCCAGAAGAATACGCTTGTTAGGGTTTGTTTGTGTTTATTAGCATTTGCTTTGTTTTATGTATCATCTGCTGAGAACTGATGTGAATTTACAGCAGGTATGCATTCTGGGAGATACAGGTCAAGTCTGTCTGATGGTGTTAAAATGCTGGTAATGGTTTTACAGTAGCTACAGTATTACAAATGCAGTTTGTTTTTTTCAGAATATTGTAGTTGCTGAATGAAAATATAGTTCTTTATACTGTATATACATAACCAGTAGCATATCATAATAAAGCATCTCATCCATTCAGAATGAACCATCCATTCAACCTCTATTTTAACAACTAGCAACCCACATCTGGCCCACCTTTGGGCCATCTTTCCAAGTGGTATATGGGCTACTAGTAAATACCAGGTCCAGGTTCAGGCCACAATAGTGCTGCTCTAAGGGTCAACTTAAGAATGGCTAAAAATAAAGGTCTGTGTTTTATCAAGTCAGAGCCCTGACTTTAACCATATAAAGATGCTATAACATGATCTGAAGAAAGCTGTGTATAAGGCATAAACAAAAGTTGTAGAAATCTTGCAAATGTGCGGCTATAGGAATCATGGAAGCAAGTGCTGCTAAATGTTTTTATACTCAAGGTTTCACTTACCTTTTCTAGCCTGCTCTGCACATGTACCATACATGTGTTTGTATGTTATTAGTTTAGTTGGAATGTGTTTGTCCATCATTGGGAGTTAAATACCAAGACACTAGGTGCCTGTCCCTCCATCTTGATATGATATTACTTTCTCAGCGAAGCCATGTATATGCTGAGCATGCACCATATGTCAGTGTTAGCTTGTGTTAAATGCCAAAACACGAACAATCTAATTCATGCTTCACTGTGATAGAAACACAACACTCATTATTTGTAAGTGCTTACAGTGCCTACATCTCTTATCTGCTGACTTTCTACAGATCCCTCTCTCGGATAAAGTCTGCTGGTTATTACTGTTGTGTACTGTCTGAGATTCACAACCAGCAGACTGAAATGGCGTTTCTTTAACAGATCTAGTAGGTGGAGCTCTGGTGGGGATTGACAGGTGGTGCCAGGTTGGTCTATGCACGTTTCCATATTGTGACATTGCAATAAGGGAGTTTTCCAAACAATGATATTAGTTACAGAATAGTAAGTAATGAGATAATATAAGGCACACTGTATTATAAGGCGCACTATCAATGAGCAAGTATTTTCTGGTCTATTTTCATACAAAAAGCAAACCATATTATAAAGTGCCTACATAAACAAAACTGCAATTCTTAAAAATATATATTTTTAATAAATATTTCAAGGTCAAATGAGCACTGAATGTTAATCTATACAAATTTCTCTCTAAAAAAATGTTTATTTGGGTGAGTAAAGTGCTTCCATTTATTTACAGTAAGCTTAGATTTCCTGTTTTTTTAACTGCGTGGTTAGCAGCAGCGCTAGCCGTGGTTAGCAGCAGCGCTAGCCGTGGTTAGCAGCAGCGCTAGCCGTGGTTAGCAGCAGCGCTAGCCGTGGTTAGCAGCAGCGCTAGCCGTGGTTAGCAGCGCTTAGCTCTAGTAAATGTCGGCCCTGTAAATGACAGCACTGCAATGAGAAACCCTGAGTAAGCCAGGGCACTATCAGCTAGCAGTTTGTCCCACATAGCTTGTTTTAACATGGTAAATACGCAGACTACAGTCCGATATACTCACCTCTAAACGGCGAAAGGGCTAGCGCTGCAGTTAGCAGCTAATGCTGCTCCAGCCTACGTGCTGGAGAAACTTCCCTAAAACTCCTTTATATTGCTGCACATCAGAAGAGTGGTATTACTGCTTCTTAATACCTGACCAGTAGAATTCATACATAAGGTGCACCGGATAATAAGATGCACTGCCGATTTTTGGAAAATAGTGTGAAAAAGGCGGTAGTTACTGAGTACTTCAGAATGGGTTATTGAAATAGCCTTAAAATGAACAGAATGGCGATAGTAGGAATTTACTAACTGAATAATAGGACCAGTGGTTTAATGTCAGGTTATGGAGGTAAATGTTGTGATCCATGCCTGTGTGTGTGTCCTTTTGTTTGTGTGTGTGTGTGTGTGTGTGTTTGTGTGTGTTTGTGTGTGTGTGTGTGTGTGTGTGTGTGTGTGTGTGTGTGTGTGTGTGTGTGTGTGTGTGTTTGTGTGTGTGTGTGTGTGTGTGTGTGTGTTTGTGTGTGTGTTTGTGTGTGTGTTTGTGTGTGTGTTTGTGTGTGTTTGTGTGTGTTTGTGTGTGTTTGTGTGTGTGTGTGTGTGTGTGTGTGTGTATGCATGCACCTGAGTATCCTGGGCTCTGGCCTGTCAGCTTTCATAGCATCACAGCCGTTCAGGGTTTTGCGGCGTATTATCAGGAGAAATACACACTATTCTTACCTTGAAGTCTGTCCCCTCTAAAAATACACGTGTGCTGGCAATGTGACGTTGAAAAATGGGATCTGAGCTGTGAGCACCACAGGCACGGGCCCTGTACTGTAAACTCGACTAGGTGAAAAACAACTGTGGCCGCAGTCGGCGACACACTCTTTGTTCTAATGTCAGCCAGCCACACCGGTGACAAGAGAATTCACTCTGGAAAAGCCAGACTCGCTCGCAAAGTTGGTTCCAAGGCCGCGAGGGCAGCCTCTCTAAGGAGTATGGACTGAAGCTTATTTAGGACATGAGCGTGACGCTTTCTGGGAGAGCGCACAAACAAAAGGCCGCTGCCAGACTGTTTATACCACAAGGGCTTGGATAGTATGCTATTTGTGAATCACATTTCGGGACCAGTCCAAGTTAAAATGTTAGTCTGAATTAGCAGTGCCGGGAGGGTAATCTGTGTGAGAGGACTGTGGATTGAGTTCCAGAGGCTGTCAAACCGCTGAGCCAGTGCTGACAGAGTGTGGCAAAACATCAGTAACAGCAGTTTCCATAGCAGCACGAAGGCTACAATACACCTCAGTAAAAAAAACAGAGAAGAACGAGGTAATGAAGGAGCCTGTGTGTAGTCTAATGCTGGTGTAGCAGAGAGCATTTCCTTTCCCCCTATTAGTGGAGGGTGTTATTAACTCAGTTATCCAGCCTATAGTGATAGGATCACTACAACAATAGTACAACAATAGTACTGAAAACATTATTTATTTATTATATTAACTCATAGAACGACTCAATCGCAACCAATCTATTTTTAATAAACAATTGTTCTGGGATTAGTTTCCCAAAAATGATCAGTCTTAGTGAATAATGAACAACTATCACATGGCGTGAGAAAATAGTGAGCCAAAGAGCTTTGCAAACTGAAAATTACATTTTTTGTTCACTCCTTCCCCAAAACAGAGTGCTCAGTTGAAACACAAACATCAATTCACTACTGCCAAATATAGAGCAATTATTCACTATTGTGCTCCTAAAATGATGAAATGTTTATCATTATGCGTATTTTGAAATTCAAATAACAAACGGATGTACTCAGGCATTGAATAGGCATTGACTAAGTTTAATTGTTTAAGTGGTCAATTAGAGTACAGGCTATAATGTAGTCAAGTAATATATAATATAATATAATATAATATAATATAATATAATATCAACCATGGAAATTAATGATTATTGATCATGCCGTTTTTGTCTTCAGAATTGGCATCTCTGGTGTTTAAGGTGCTAACCTGCAAGCAGAAGCCACTTAAAATACTTTTAGATTAACAACTGGGTCGTGTTACTCATTAATTTGAAAGCAAGTTTACACTCAGTCAATCTTAAGTACTAGGTAAAGTTCTTAGCTTTGCGAAACCTTGGGAAACCCACCCCTGATTTTATTATTTTGGCGTTTTAGTATTAAATGAGTTTGTAACTTGAAGAGCATAGCATATTCTTTTTTTATTATTATTATTATTTTTAAAAAAATTTACCTTTCCACATTTTCTCCCTAAATTTGGAAGGCCAATTACCCAATACATTTACATTTTCAATCCCGCTAGGTGAAGTCGTCTACCAATCCCTGAGAGAGCAAGGCTAATTGTAAAAGGCCAATCTCAGACTCCAGCTGCTGAGGCAGCCAGCTAATTTAAACCAGTTATCCCTGAATAGTGGCAACACCTTAGTCCATTGACTCAGAGGCTGGGAGTCTAAAAAATGTTGTTACACCTAATCTGTTCTTATGCTGTGGATGAAGAGTTTAGGGATTTGTGACATTGTTTTATTTGGTTTTGCACTGCAATGGATAAAGTGTCTACAATAATACATATATAATACACACATTACTAATCCAATCTCTACCAGCTCTGGTTCAACATAACTGGTCAGAATAATGATAATTTATTGCAATTGTTCATCAGTTTAAATTGAATCAACCAGGTCACACCGACTATCAAAAATAAACACACAATGTGATGTTAGTTTACTATATCTATGATATCAAATTTTCTTAGTTGATAGACAATACCACATTATAGTGTAGATCAAGCTTTTTTTTATTAAAGGTTAATTCATTAATAAATGATTAATGTTCAACTTAATAGTTGTCCTTATATCTTGGGGCAGGGCGATTTGTGGTTGACTGTGTTTAGGCTTTTTTAATATATCCATCTGGTATTAAAATCATTATCAGAAGATCACAGCATTACATCATACTTTACACCAGTGTATCTTCCACCTCTCAACCCTGCATGTTCTAACGTTCGTTCTTCATGTCCTCTGTATTCTTCACTCTGCCTCTTTCATCTTTCTCTCCAGCTCTGCCCGTTACTCGATAAACCAATAATAGCCTTTGATGCTTACAGGAGTTGTACAATCTTCCTCCAAATCAATTCCGGCACTTTTCTCCCAAACTGGTCTCAGAGGAGCTGGATAACAGTGGGCTCACGCCATTTTTGTGTGGGTTTTATCGCTCCCTGAAAGCTACTTAAATCCATGGCTGGATGGCTGCTCAGTCTGACACGTAGACAGTTTTGACATCATTTCAGCCGATTACCTGGATGGACATTGTTGGAGATGGAGGAGAGGTTCAGAGGGAGCGGGCGAAGAACGGGGAGGCTCATTTTCTCTGTTTTCTCTAGTTTGTATAGAGGTGATACTAGTGGCTACATTGAGACACAGGGAACGCTGCAGTCTCGCAGCATGTTCATGTGGCTTATTTTTCGGTTTACAGATGTTAAGAAAACAGAAGACAGAAGAGTGTGTGTGAGGTAATAGGATAAACTCAGCTAATCAGCTGGAGTGACAGATGAACAAATTCAGTCTGCACCAGACAAAACAATAACTTTTATTGTGAAAGAAACAGAGAAAAGGCATGGGGAGCCTATTTAACACCCACACAGCACACATACAGACACACACACACATACCATCAGTGTTTGACGCATGAACAAACTTATATTAAGGTGAGAAGGAGGTGCATAATAGCTAAAGACTTATGAATACAGTTGAATGCTGTTGGAAACTGCTTGGTCACAGTTGGTAATGTGAAGGCAGTTTCTGCGGCTGTATATAAATCCAGTCTCTGTGCAGTCTGACACTCTTATTCAGAGTGACTTAGAAGGTTATTCCTGTTACAGAGGTGGGCCAATGTAGTGTTAGGAGTCTTATTACCCACATGGTAGCTCCCTAGCAGGTGGTGGTGTTATCCACTGCACGACACCACACTGATTTAGCTTTGCACTCATCTCTACGAATTGATTTGACGACAAAATACATGTTTTAACTTAGCAATTCAAGTTTAAAATACTGATTACAACTTCTTAATATGAATAGTTTTCACTTGTTCCTGTAATATAAGTTCTTGCGCGCGGAGAGACTCCTGCACAGTTTTGTGAGTGAAATGTTGAGTTTTTACACATTAGTGAAAAACATGGTGGGAAATCTCCACTGAAAATGCAGGCTTATTCCCTGATTTCTTATTCCAGTTTTCTTGTGTTAAACTGAACTGCTAAAATAGTTTTTTTCCAAGTTGCCAAGTCAAGAGGATTATTTTGTCATTTCATCTGAGTACAAGAACACAGTGGAGCAACACTAATTTACTCCAGAACAGTGTAACACTGGACAACCAATACAACACAGACTACATAAAGTAAAACTGAAGAAAAACAGACATTAGACAAAATAAATAAACAGGACAGTGCAGCAGTAATACATGCAATGACATATATGCAGTACGCATACTCAGCCCACTGTGGTACTTTATCACTGGTGGTACGTGAAGCATCCTAGTGTGACATCAGAAAATGTGCTCTGTACACAAAAATACAGTACCTGTCAAAGGTTTGTACAGACCCCTTCTCATTTGATGATTTTTCTTTTATTTTTCATTATTCTCTACATTGTAGATTAAAAAACAAAAGATTAGTAAACAAAAAAGTGTTAAACAAGGCAAAATATGTTTTATACCCATTCTTCGTAAAAGCACCTTTTGCATTGATGTCACTTTGCCCACTCTTGTCATTCTTTCAGATGGCTTCCTGAATTAGAACCTGGTGGAAATGGTTATCCAATTGTCTTAAAGGAGTTACTAGAGGTTGTTAACTGCAGTTTCTGGACTCAACTCATCCCTAACCACCTGGTTTGGGTTTTAATGTTGGGTGTTTTAAAGGCCAAACATTTTTTTTTGTCTACTAGCTAAATGCATATGTTTCCCTTCATAGGTTTTAAATATTTAATATTAATCTACAATGTAGTAAATAATACAAATAAAGAACACATTTTAATGAGAATGTGTGTCCAAACTGGCTGGTACTGTACTGAACTTTTGTATATTTGTTTGTGTTTAGTGCTTAACCTGACAGATTTATTATGCAAGCATGCACTTCTGTTCTTCACTTTCACAACTAGTTCTTCTTCTTCGTCTTCTTCGTCGTCGTCTTCTTCTTCTTCTTCTTCTTTTTCTTTGTCTTCTTCCTCTTCTTCTTCGTCATCTTCGTAGCAGTAGTAGTTTAATAGGCCTTAACATAGAGCTGTGTGGAACTCTCTAATTCCCAAAGGTTTCTGCGTAAGGATCAAGAGCTAAATAATTGTAGTGTAGTTTAGTTAATTAAGTAATAATTTACTGTGGTTCACTACTTTGTCTCATATGCCTGTTGTTTGCCTCTGTCTGTTGCTTTTTTGAGATATCTTAAAAGGCATATTGCCTTGACTAGAAACAATAATGATTCATTTGACTCACATAGCAGCCCCAGTAGGTGGTACCTAGAAGTATTTGTTTGACCATTTGTGGTCTGTGGCATAAAAAGATTGAGAACCATTGCTTATTAGCATAATACAGTGTCATTACATCAAAGTATCTCAATAGGGTGTAAGTGGGTAGAGTGGGGGCACTGCTGTGCTCTCCTGGCTATAGACCTGACGTTAAGGGAGCAGACACGGTTCTGGAATACAAACCTCGCTCAGCGCAAAGACTAGACATTATTTCTCCTCTACGCAGTAGACCAGAGATAACTGCACAGTTAGCGCAGGGTTTTATTCTGGAACTGCAGATATTCTTCACATTTTAAAGGCTCCCTCCAGTGTTTCTCCAGTCATTCAGCTGATTAACCAAGTTCACAGCTGGGCCACAGCGCTGCACAGCACCCCTAGTTGGAAAACAATTCATTTCATAATGAGGTGTTTATTTTGGAAGCTGCTTCAAATCGCTGCTCATTTGTTGTGCTTTTATAAAGTGATACATTGTGAAAGGAGTAGTAAGAGCAGAAGATTGCAGAAGGTGGCCTTTAATTAGCATGCAGGTATGAGATCTGACATCTGCTGGCACTTAGCATCCTGCCTCCACGCTGTGGCCTGACTGAACTCTGGAGTATCCACACTGACATCTTCAGCTTAATGACCAACTTCCACTACACACACAAACACACAAACACACACACACACACACACATACACACATACACATACACACACACTCTTACATACAGACACCAGCAATCGTTGACATGGACTCCTACAAGATTTTTACTTTTTTTTTTTTTTTTTCCCCCAGAATAGTGTTGTGGACTTTAGAACTCAATGTGTAGTTTGACATTTCTTTAGTTGCTTTCATGAAAATACAGGATATTTCTCTCCAAGTTAAAATCCTGACATGATGTTCACTGAGCAGGAAATGTCTTTTCCTATTCTGCTATTGTAGAATCCAGATTTTTTTCTTGATGGGTTTACTTTTAGATATTATCATGGTAAAGATGATCCTCCTACTCCCTTCTCTTACTAATTTCACACAGCTCTTTTTAACCTCATGGCTGAGGTTTGATACTGAAATTGCAGTAATTAATTATAGGAGAATACTGAGGTCTGTCTACTATTGTAAATGAATCATGAAGTCATCCAGACTACAAAGCAACACATACAGAATCATAATACATTTAAGTAAAATAAAAAAACTTAGTTTTAAATGAACCAGAAAAAGTGTAAAATTAGTACTTTTGTGGAGCATTTATTGGTTATTATATGGGGAGCTGTTAATTTGCAGTTTCTGAGGTTGGTAATCAGACAGACAGACACAGACAGACAGACACAGACAGACAGACACAGACAGACAGACACAGACAGACAGACACAGACAGACAGACACAGACAGACAGACACAGACAGACAGACACAGACAGACAGACACAGACACACACTTTATTTATCCCGAAGGAAATTTAGGCATCCAGCAGCAACAACACAATACAATAAGAAACATACTCAGACAAATCAAAACACAGAAGAATAGAAAATATATAAGGCTATAAAAAAAACCTAACTATACAAGGTAAGGATCTATCTGTAAACGGCGCAGTGCAGTACATGCTAATGGTCATAAATAATTAAATAATTAACAGAGTAAAGTGCAATGACATCGATTACGAAAGTGACTGATGTGACATAGAAATATAATATAAGTATGCATACGTTACAAGACAGTTCTAAAAAGAGAATGTGAAAATGTGAATACCCAATCATGAGTAAGGTATACTTAAATGTAAGCGAGGTTGGGGAAGTGTTAATATAAATAATTAAGTTGTTGAATAATGTCCAAGTGGTGTGCCTGGATTAAACTCAGTCGTCAGCAGCATCCTGTCCCCGATGGGAGGAGTTAAAGAGTCTGATGGCTCTCGGAATGAAGGATTTTCTGAGTCTGTCTGTTGTGCAGCTCTGTGACAGCAGTCTGCCACTGAACACACTCCTCTGCTTCATGATGGTGGTGTGAAGTGGGTGACTATCATTGTTCATGATAGAAAGCAGTTTATCCAAAGTCCTTCTCTCAGCTATTGTAACCAAAGAGTCCAGCTCCATTCCAACCACTGCCCCGGCCCTCCTGACCAGCTTGTCCAGCCGTGATGCATCTCTCCTCTTCATGTTGCCTCCCCAGCACACCACAGCGTAGAAGAGAATGCTGGCCACGATTGATTGGTAGAACATCTGCAGAAGCTTCTGAAAGATGTTAAAGGACCGCAGTCTCCTCCAGAAATAGAGCCGGCTCTGTCCCTGTGTTTGTATTTGTTGACCAATCCAGTTTGTTGTCCAGCTGCAGACCAAGGTACTTGTAGGTCTTTACTGTCTCCACATCAACCCCCTCGATGGAGACTGGCTGCAAGGGTGGTCCAGACCTACGGAAGTCCACCACCATCTCCTTGGTCTTGGATATGTTCAACTGCAGTTGGTTCAGTCGGCACCAAGCAACAAAGTCATCCACCTGTCTCTTGTACGCCTCCTCCTGACCACCCTTCACACACCCAACGATTGCAGTGTCATCCGAGAATTTCTGCAGATGGCACATCTCAGAGTTGTACTGGAAGTCTGATGTGTAGAGAGTGAAGAGGAAGGGGGAGAGCACAGTCCCCTGTGGTGCTCCAGTGTTACTGACCACAGTCTCCGATGTGCCGTCAGTGAGCCTCACGTACTGTGGTCTGCAGGTGAGGTAGTCTGTGATCCAGGACACCAGGTGAGGATCCACATTCATCTTCACCAGCTTGTCTCTGAGAAGTGGAGGCTGGATGGTGTTAAAAGCACTGGAGAAATCAAAAAACATGATTCTCACAGCACTACTGCCCTTGTCCAGATGAGAGTAGGTTCGGTGGAGGAGGTAGATGACTGCATCCTCAACACCAATCTTCTCCCGATATGCAAACTGGAGAGGTTCCAGTGCATGCTGTACCTGGGGTCTGAGGAGTGGGAGAAGCAGTCGTTCCATGGTCTTCTTAATGTGCGAGGTCAAAGCTACCGGCCTGAAGTCATTGAGCTCACTGGGGCGAGGTTTCTTGGGAACAGGGACCAGGCATGACGTTTTCCACAGCGTAGGAACCCTCCCCAACTGCAGGCAAGTTCAAAGGCGCAAGCCTTAAGAAGTCTCGGGCTCACCTCGTCAGGTCCAGCTGATTTCCCTGAGCGGAGTCTCCTCAGCGCCCCTGTGACCTGGTCTGCAGAGAGGTGGAGGGGGGAGGTGAGGGGGGGCGGACTGGATGTGCTGACAGTCTGTGAGAGGGAGACCTGAGCAGCACTCAGAAGAGGTAGGGAGGTGTCCAGTGGGGCAGAGGCTGAGGTTGCTGAGATAGCAGGACAGACAGAAGCAGGTGAGGATGAAACCGGGCAATCAAACCGGTTATAGAAGAGATTGAGTTCGTTCGCTCTCTCCACACCACCAGCTGTTGCACTATCACTCTTTGGCTTGCACCCTGTGATTGTCCTCATACCGTCCCAAACTTCCTTTATAATTTTGGTCCCATTAGTTTGATCATAATATTTTTGATGGTCTTTGCGACTGTACTTGAGGATACTTTCAGAGTTCTTGAAGTGTTTCAGATTGACTGACCTTTATTTCTTAAATTATTTTCTTTATTTAGTTAAGTAGTTTTGGCCATAATATGAATCATACTATTACTCAAATAGAGCAATTCACTGTATAATACTCCTTCACAACAAAACTGATGCTCTCAAACACATTAAGAGGCAAGAAATTCAAGTAATAAACTGTACTTATAAAATGTTGTTCAGCACAGCTGTTAACTGAAAGCCATTCAAGGTGAGGAATCTAAAATATAAAACACATTCTGGTTTGTTTACAAAACGATTCCATATGTATTCTTCATAGTAAATCTACATAGTTAATAATCTATTCGTATTTTTAAACTACCAATCAGGAAAAAATAATATAAGGTGTGTTCAATACTTTTGACCGGTAGTGTAAAATTACTGTAATTTTACTGTATCAACATCATCCCATCTTTTTCCTCCTTTATTCCTTTATTATTGTTTGGCTATCTGCAAACTGCAGCAGCAGTGCCCGTAGTTAGGGTTAATGATGTTTCCTGGGACTCTTAAACATGCATGCATATCACACGTATAACCAAAAGTCCAATAAGAGTAACCAGAGCTATGTATCATACCCATGTTAGCAGGTCCTGTATTATCAGATTTATTGGTATGTAAAATCTATAATTATGAATTAACATCAATACTCGCATACTTGAAATGTCTGTTTTCTCTCCGTATTCATCAGCCACCCACTGGTATCTAATATAAATATGTTTAGACACAACAGGTTTTGTTCTTTTTAAGTAATGGAAACGATGTCAAAATGATTGTGATAATTAACAGTGTGCTACAGATACAGCAAAAGAAAACAACGTATTTAAAATAATGGTGCTTTCTGTTAACCTGATAAACTAAAAGTAGAATAAATAAATAAATAAAAGCTGAGGGCAGCCAAATATCACCAGTATGTCAAACATTTCATGTTTTCTACCATTCTGGTGACATTTGGTACAATGAGAAAAAAAAACACATACATACACACACACATGCACACACACACGCGCACGCACACAATTAGACTATTAAATAAAGCACTCCATCCAGTGCAGGGAAAAGTTCAATGCAAAAGGCTGCCCTGCACTCCCCACTCACAGGCTGCCCGAACCACGAGACAGAAATGTCAAAGGCCATCTGAAACGGTCTGAGAGCAGCACAGACGCTCAGCATGCAGAGAAGCCTCTCTCGCCCTCCTTCTCCTGCTTTTAATATCTCAGAGGGAGGCAGCCGTGGGGTGTGGGGTGGTGGAGAGGGGCTTCAGAGACGAAGCTGCAGCTCTCTCTGATATTACATATTCTCCTCTCGTCCTGCGGACCCCGGAGCTGAGGCAGAGGGACATTAGGAATGCGTTGCTTGTAGGTCAGTCCATGGATGGAGGCAGCAAGTCTGTCGGAGAGGGAGAGAGGGAAAGAGAGAGAGAGAGAGAGAGACATTTAGTCATCTTAAAAGAGAGAGATCAGCAGTTTTAGGGCTGTATAAACTTGACATGGGTGCCTCAGTGGTCAGGCGTGAGGGGTGTGGATAGAGAGTGGCTCTGCATCTCAAAGCAGGAGTTAACAAGGATTTCAGCACCACGGACAGCAGCAGGGCATCTAAGGCCACTAAGGCTTCACGGCTGAATGTCGGCTTAAACCTACACTTTACACTTCTTCTGGGATAGATTTACACTAGGGGTGTATGATAGATGGAAAAAAACATGAAAAACACCTTTGGATACCCCCCTATTAATGTGGAATGTCTTAGATCAAGATGTTTAATGTCCTTGTTATTTTTTTTGGCCTTTGGTTTGGCTGCACTCATTTTTCCTAGACTAAGAATTAGTTTTGGTGAGATTGTTTACTGTGGAAATCTACCTCACTGTGCCTTACTCTTTCTGCGGCCATGTTAAATTATGTGGGCACAGAGATCACATTCTGCAGACCTCCTTTTGATGATGCCTGCAGGAAATGCAATTTGATGTTATTCACTCTTTAATGTCTTTATCGTAAAAAATATGCATATTGTGATGATAAAAATACGATTAATTTACACTTAAATTAAAAACAATTTAAGGATTTGACTGCATTTAGGTACAATAGCCTCAGTAAAGTTAGGTACTGGAGTCGGAGAATAAAAAAAAAATATATATATTTTTAGCTTATCCAAAAAATATGATCAGAAATCTAACATAAGGCAAAATGCTGGTTCTGGGGGCTTTATGTCCCCAAGCCATATTTTCTCACTAGGCATGAGCATCTCAGGATCATGTCTAGCATACAGTAGCTGATCACACCAATCAGAAGAGGGATGTAGTTGTTTTTTTGCACGTATTGAAGACGTAAAATATAATGTATAAGCTTCAAAAATATATCATGTATATACCAATAAAGAAACCAGTGTTCTTCACCTGACCAATAGCATAACCTGTCTCTCTCTCTCTCTCTCTGTCTCTCTCTCTGTCTCTCGTCCACAATGAAAACAGAATTTTTAAATCAAGGTTCTCTCCAGCTTTAATCCCGCTGACCGAAGCGTAACCATGGCACCGTTGCCATGTCGACTGTCAGTCCTGCTGTTTAGAGAGAGGAAGGCCGCGAGTGTGGCCAGAAAACAGAACCCTCACATTTGCAACAGATGAACAGGGATGAGACATAGTATGTTTACACACACACGCACACACACACACACACATACAATCTATTCTGTGAGCAAAACAATATTACCCTTTCAGGGGTGAATTAGGCTAAGCTAATATTACTGTGATCAATAGAGACAACAAGGTAGCTGTGTGGTGTTTGTTTAATGGGTCTGTATGTTGACTAGAGGTGTGTGTGTGTGTGTGTGTGTGTGTGTGTGTGTGCACAAGTTTGTGTGTGTGTGTAAATGCAGTGTTAATATGGTTTCACAGTGTTCTTTTCTCGCTGCATGCACTGAAGGTCACAGTGGGAAAAACATCACACACTCAGAAAAAAGCTCTTAACCCCAGAAACAATACATCTAAAAGCCCTGCCCTTTACATTTACTCAATTACAGTGTGTATGTGTGCGCGCGTGCGTGTGCATACTGTAAGTCAGAGAGGGTGCATAAATAATGTTTATCTGCTTTTCCATCCTGAGATGTCTAGTTTTAAAACACACAGTTCTTTGACATTTTTTATTAAGACTGAAAAATAAATAAATAAATAAATAAATAAACAAACAAATAAATAAACAAACAAACAAACAAACAAACAAACAAACATATATATTTATATATATATATATATATATATATATATATATATATATATATATATATATATATATATATATATATATATATATATATATATATATACAGTGCAATATATTAATTGCTTACAACATATTTGATTCATTCTTGATCAATGCTCGCAAACACTACAACCACCCAAGCATCAGCTATGTTGTCAAGAGGCTGGCCTCCCAGTTCCACAGACTTATATGGCTAAAAGTCGAGGTGAGCTCCTTCGGCCTTACTCTGTCTAGGTGGGCAGGATTGCCCTCTGTCTCCTCCATCACTCAAGGTGATAATATCCACCTTGGACTTCTGTTATCTTCATATTATCTTTGTTTGGAACACTTTAAATTGACATTAAATCACACTGGAAAAAAAGCCTTGAATCTGTGAATACCTGTAAATTAACTCTAAATGTAAATCATATCATAAAGCAGCCATGTACATACAAACAATCATGTAAAATAAATGGCATACATATAAATATTATGTTTGTAATTAGACCTGTAACTATAATTGAGGTTTTGTTGATATATTGTGTGATAAGTGGATGACTCAATCATTTGTGCTGCCCTTTGTACTATTTATTTTATGAAAAGAGCCCCTTAATGTAATCAAGCCCATAAAACAGTGATTCAGTTTCACTTGTCTAAGTAATTTAACTTAAGTATTTTATATTCCAATTTCAATGATTATAATACTGTTCATAGCTATTATTTGAGACAAATTTCACATCTGATGCTGCAAGGTGCTCCAATCTTTCTTGCACCTATGTCTACCAGCCATCTTTTCTCTCTCTGGACTCCATTGCCCAGAATGCACCACACACTGACTCCACTCATTCACTGCCTAATATGACACATCTCATGACACCCCCCTAGACCACAATCACTGAAATATTGATCACACTTGCTATATATGCCTCATTGCCACCACATTCCTTGCCGAGTATTTGATTGGTTCCGTCCTTCACTAACAAACCATTCCTCTTGCCTGTGTTTTGTTTATTTCTGTGTAGGCCCTTATTTCACTTAATCTTTTACAAGAAGTGTTTTGACCTGGACTGTCTTATCCTCCTTAATATGTGCCTTATCTATGTATTTTTGGTTTTTACCATGTTTTTCAATTGTTTATTTTTAATAAAGCCTCTTTATTTCATCTGCACTTGTCTCATCCCTGTTTGGCCCTGACACAAAAATATAATCTAAAAAAATTGTCATAACATGTCTATATGTAATGTTATTTGATGTAAACTAATTTAGATTATTAAGGGTTAAAACATGCAATTGATCCAGCAGAGTGGTAAGGATTTAATGATGCCATTCATGGCACTGCACCAAAAAACAAGTGCTGGAGGTCTGTAGTTATTGTTATGGCATCACGGGGGTCTAATTTTCCTCCTGTCCTGCACTTTGAATTTTGGGAGGCCTGTGGTCATAGCTGACTGTGCTAATTCCACGGCTGACTGGGTCTGGACAAGTATGATGGAAGACTAATTACACACAGCAGGTATAAGATCCTGGGAGCTACAACTCCTCAGTAATGAACCTGGAAAAGTACATGGGCACATGTCTTACAGGGTGCCAAACAGCTTGGATAAACATTACCAAAAACTAGGAAAATACACTTCAGAGTATCATAGGTATATGATATATGATCTTGGTCCATAGGAAACCAGTAGTTTTTGTATATACCTGCATAAAATGCATGAAAGTACACATCTTTTGCAGTTTACTCTATGCAGAATCTGGATACAACACAAAGAAACCCCAAGTTAAACATTTAAAGAAGAGCTTATTCACTCCTACTTATTAAAACATGATTAGATGATCAGATGATTATCTGAAAACCAACAACACATTACGACAAGGACTGCCCAATCCTACAGTAGCGACTGCAACATGACTTAAGCACTTCTGACAAGCTTTCTCAGAGATACCAGGTTGCTGAGTGTTTTCCCCTTTGGCCAATTTTTGCAAGAAAATCTAATTAAGCTATTTTTCCCCCCAAAACTGGTTGGCCACAAGTTCCTAATGACAAGACAAGACAACCATGTACAACATACTGGTCACAGATGGAATGTAGCATCATGTTTTTAATCCATCCGTGCAGTACACACACACACACATACACTGTATGTGTAGTCAGAATACACACTCAGTGATATTGTGAAAAAATGGGCAGTCATGACTGGCATCTGGGGAGCAGTGAGGGTTAAGGGCCCAACCCAGATATAGAACCAGTGCACCCTCAGTGCACCATGGGTAAAACTCACCCCCTCCCCCAATCGGTAAAAACACAGACAGCAAGAGCCGCTGTGTGTCCTGGAGGCTCCACCAGGGATGCAACAAGGGAGAGCCAGCACCGCCTTGTGTTCTGGGGTGCATTCTAAAGCCGCCTCCTGCTCCAGCGGTGCAGCCCTGCGGCCCAGAGGGTGTGTCAAAGCCTCTGCCTACATAGCATTGTCCCCAATCAATCAAAAAATTGAGGCTGTATCAAAGTAATCAGACTACCTAATTAGTAAGTACTTACTTTTCTGTATTAAGGGAGAACTCTTTTTGAATTGACTTTTGGTGTAGTAAAACATGATAAAAAGTACTTATCTTTGTTAAATCGCTCACCGCTCTCCCACAGCTTCCTGATATACAGTAATTTTATGCTTTTTGCCAATGTGGCAGGCTATGCAGAGTCTATGTATATATGTCTGTCATTATCAGTACAGTGATGGCAGCGCCCGGAGCTAAAAGCTTGCATTATGGGATGTAAACAGTGTTATTTTAATAAGCTTCTTGTGGACTTATGTTAAAAATGTCTCAAATTAAATGTCAGAGCTCTTAGAATTCTACCAAGGAAGTTTGGAGCTAGTTTGAGCTGGATAACAGTTTAAAAAGCATTTATCAGGGCAAAAAGCACAATATTACTGGATCTCAGAAAGCTTTAGAAGAGCGGTGGGGGGCTATTCAACAATGGTAAGTACTTTTTATCATGTTTTACTACATCAAAAGTCCATTTTACACCAGAGTTCTCCTTTAAAGACATTAGTTCATAAGTATCAGTTTAATTTTTTTTTGCCTAGAATAAACTATTAAAAGGGTCTTGCAATTGGACAATGAAACTGAAACACCTGGTTTTAGACCACAATAATTTATTGTGGTGACGGACAGTTCTGGTGGAAACAGGAGAGTTGAGGTGCACATTGAATTCTACTGTGATTTGTGCAGCCGTGGTTTTATGTTTTTTTTTATACAATCTGGGTAAGCACCCGAACATCCCTTTCAGACAGCTTCCTCTTGTGTCCACAGTTAATCCTGTTGGATGTGGTTGGTCCTTCTTGGTGGTATGCTGACATTACCCTGGATACTGTGGCTCTTGATACATCACAAAGACTTGCTGTCTTGGTCACAGATGCTCCAGCAAGACATGCACCAACAATTTGTCCTCTTTTGAACTCTGGTATGTCAACCATAATGTTGTGTGCATTGCAATCTTTTGAGCACAACTGTGCTCTTACCCTGCTAATTGAACCTTCACACTCTTACTCTTGCTCTTCTTGCTCTTACTGGTGCAATGTGCAATTAATGAAGATTGGCCACCAGGCTGCTCCAATTTAGCCATGAAACCTCCCACACTAAAATTACAGGTGTTTCTGTTTCATTGTCCAACCCCTGTATATTCTCCACTAAAGTTGCAATTTTGGAGATGGCAGGCTTTTGCTTGCCAGTGACTATATGCTCTGTTGGATTCTTATTTATGTACCTGGTTATTTTAGATATAAAAAAACAGTAATGTGTTTATCACTAGCTGTAAAAAGGGTAGGATTGTTTTCTAATGGAGTCTCTACTCCCATGAGACTCATTATCAGAACTAAAGTTAACTTTATGTTATGCTCAGTGACGAGGGCTGTGCATTTAATGAGTGTGTGAGTGTTTAATTTAGAGAGGGTAGAGGAAAGAATCCACAGTGTTGATACAGAACACCTCACAATACTTTTCTGTTTTCTTACTCTCCATTTTTACAGTTTTTACTTATTTATAATTATATTTATGAGGTCTTGCTCTCTGCATTTCTCTTCTCTATTCTCCCACTTATTTTTCTTTTTCCTTCTTCCCCTCTTTTCATTCCTGCCTAATTTCTGAGAAAGCGACAAACGGTATACAGAAATCCATGCATTAATAGTTATTAACACATGCACTCTTTAAAATATTTAGTAGATTACACGCACCATATCGTATACACATGGTTTGACCCATTATATGAGGCGTCACAGCAAAACAGCCTGGCTTCTTCTGCAACAGTCTATACTGCATTAGTACTGCAGTCCAGCTACACAACACCCACAGCCACTAAATTATTCTACATATAAAAGAATAACAACACTCTGAATGCATCTGTACTGCCAAGTATCTGGAGGAGAGAGAAACAGAGAGAGAGAGAGAGGCCATTTCCTATATCAGAGAACCTCTCCCTGCCACCATATATCAGGAAACTGAGGGTGCATCTGGATTTGCTCACTAGCTCTGACTGCAGTGAGTCAGTACATAGTGAATATGAATGCAGTGCTGGCTAGCGCTCTGGTAGCAAGAACAGAGACACTGCCAACTCAATTATGGTAGACACAAGCAAAGACAGCCCACCGTGACATAGTATCAACAACCCTGACTAGCCTATTGTGTTGTGTTCGACCACAACGTTGTTCTCAGGATGGGATATTTCTGTCATTACTTTACTTTTCACACTGAGAGACAAATAAAGCCAATGACAATCATACAGTTTCCTACACTCATTTATGAGCTGCTGTTACATTTAGCATTTACATTCCTAAAAATAGAAGATGGCACTGGTCTGTACTTGTTCCATTTTTATTTTTATCACAGTCTTTACTGTTGGGTAGTATTGACAGTGTGAACTAAGATATACATACAGCACATTATTTGTATTGTGTGATCTCATAGTAGTATCTTTCATTAGCTTTATAGTTTGATTAGGAAATCGACTGAAACATCTGATGTAAACGCCCTGGCAACACTGTGCCTTAATATGATCAGGGAAAAAAAAGAAACTTAACTGAAGTGTGTGTTTGAGAGAGAGAGAGATATAGAGATAGAGAGAGAGAGAGAAATGGATGGAGCAGGATAGAGAGAGAGAGACAGAGAAAGAGTTTATTATCTAATCTAGTTTAGAATCCCAGAGATGCTATTATTGGCAGTGACCTTGAGATGTCTGGGAGTCGTGCATGATGTGACAAATATTGATGTTGAGTGCAGCTAAGAAGGAATAAAGATAAGAATAAAGATAATGAGGGATTTTAATAAGGAAAATAAAGAGGATGAGTTATTTTCTGGTCATTGAGCGTCATCTTGGGGATTGGAGTCTCATGTGACACAAGAAGAACATAGATTTCTAAAGCTATAAGGTGATAACAACCCTAAAAACATAACATAAGTATACATTTTAGGATTAATATAGTTTATGTGTTCTGGGACATAAACTAGTGTTGTATCTCATGTTAATGTATTTATAATGGCCTGTTTTGCTATACAATAGATGTATGTGTGATTACAAACTATTTTTGTGCATGTAAAACAGGAATGAACACACTTCAAATAAATAAATTCATACATTTCAAATAAATCAGTGGCTGTGACTGAGCAGTAGGAAATGAATTACAGTAATTGTATTTGACTCTGCAGAGCTGTTGTGTTTTCTCCAGAGAGTCAGGAGTCTTATAAGTCTGGTGTTTAGTCTCAGAAACTGCTGTTAATGTGACGTCTGCCCAACGATGTTCACTAGAAATCGTATGATGACTGTGAGAGCTTGCAATGCTTCAAATCTTCATCATTTGGACATGTGTGTTTTCTCACCAGCACTTTTAGTCCAGTTAAAACTGATGCAATCTGTTTTTAGCAGATGTGAATACACTAATCACACTTGGGTGCAGATAAAAAAATATATATATAAAAAAAAAACAAAGACCCACGAAAGAAGGTGGTCACGATCCTGTGCCAAACAAACTCTGGAGAAGTTTGTTTGTGATGAGAACATGTTCCCACCTCGATCCGATCTAGTTAAACTATCATAACTACTATTCTGGTTTGAGCTACATGGCTGTTCAGGTGCAGTTTAACTTGATTTATTACACAAATAATCACTATATCTACAAAGTTTTACATCTCTGCCGCTGCTCCTTCCTAAATTGCACAAATATAGCTCTGGAAACGAGCTCCAAGTTAAGAAATTCTACTGAATCAGACAAGAGAAAGGAACTTCAGGTATGAAAACACCCTTGATACAAATGACTACCATAGTCCGTACTATCCAGAAATGCAAATAGGGATCCTATTTATCACAGCACATTTTCTATTCTACTTATGAACATAAATGTTTATAGTAAATATCTGTCTTAGAACACTATAGAACTCCTCCCATTGGGGACGGGATGCTGCTGCCGACTGAGTTTAACACAGTCACACCACATGGACATTATTCAACCACTTAACTATTTATATTAACACTTCCCCAACCTCACTTACATTCAAGTACACTTTACTCATGATTGGGTATTTACATATTCACATTCTCTTTTTAGAACTATATTTGTTACAGATGCATATTTATATTATATTTCTATGTCACATTAGTCACTTTCGTAATCAATGTCATTGCACATTGCACTTTACTCTGTTAATTATTTAATGTCCATTAGCAACATCTACTGCACTGCTTTGTTAAAAGATATATCTTTACCTTGTATAGTCAGTTTTTTATAGCCTTATATATTTTCTATTGTTCTGTGTTTTGATTTGTCTGAGTATGTTTCTTATTGTATTGTGTTGTTGCTGCTGGATGCCTAAATTTCCTTCGGGATAAATAAAGTGTCTGTCTATCCGTCTGTCTGTCTGTCTGTCTGTCTGTCTTCCTATCCATCTATCCATCTATCCATCTATCCATCTATCTATCTATCTATCTATGAGTGAGGCAGACTGATATTTACAGAGATTTGTTTGGGGTGAGACTACTGTATGACATTACCACTCATAGAAGAATTATCAGCCAATCACATTGTGAGGATGAAAATAACTGGCATAAATTACCTTTTAGCTGTAATTTAGTGAGTTTGTAACCATATAGTTACTGAATGTTAACTGAATAAACTAAATTATTACATTTATTGATATTTTGTGTTTTCTTGTATTGTGGTGCTTCTCAAATGGACTCCACAACATTTATTGTCCTGCTGAAGTGCTTTAGATTCAACTCACTTAACCATTTTTGGTTTACCTTAGTGTCACAATTACGATATGTACTGAAAGCTTATGTGCTGACTGTCTTGTTTCCTTCTTTTCACTAAAACATTGGACAATTACAGCCATTTGGTTTGGATAGTTAGATCTTCTTCTCTTTTTTTCTTTTACTATCAATATGAATTATTTTTTATTTATTTTTTTTTTAAATGAAAAGTTCAAACTAAATTCAAAGCAAAATAGAAAAGCAAAACATGATCTACAACTGGGCTTAATCCCTGTCTGGGCTCCTGGGCCGTAAAGGCATAAAGCTGATCAAGACCTCTTGCTCTTTGGTTGGAGGGAAATGCCCCCGCAGTTTCGGTCAAACGACATTTTCACAATAACAGTTCACTCAACACCTTCTCTCCCATCCACTGTGACATCATGGCCATTCCACCCGTCCACCCAATGTCCTCCTCCCTCATCAGGGTGCCATGCCGGAGTGACATTTTCCTTGTTAGGAGCCTAACGAGGGCAAAGCCTCATTAAAGGTTATCTGTTAATTACTGCGACAAGTCAGGGGCAAAGGCTTGGGGAGAAGAGGCAGGCTTCTTATCACATCGGGTTTAACCTTTTCAACAGCCTCCCACTATCCACCCTCATCCCGCTCTCCAACACAAACACAACGTCACAGCGCGCCGGCTCTCCGAGGGGAAACGTGTTGGCCTGAATGGCACGCTGTTAATGTGAGATGCTGTGGAGAAGTAGCTGTGAATTGGAAAGGTCTGGCCACTTGAGGCTTTGTCTGGAATAAGGACACCTCTCTCTGAGTTCATGAGAAAACTTGGGGCTGGGGACTTTTGTCCTCATAAAACCTTTCAAAGCAGGTCCTATTGGTGGGTCCTGCAGTTTAGAACATCATTGAATGTGTTTGTCTTGCTGAATTTGGGCTGAGAATAATGACTAATCAGGTTACAATACAATTACTTTTATTTTTAATGGTAGTAAACAGAAGTTTAGCTTGTTTTAGCTTGATGATCATTGGTTTTGTTTAAATGTTTCATGTCTAAGTTAATGTCTTGTCATGAATCCTCAGAATTTCAAAGCAATAGATCTAATGATCTAATTTACCTTACTTTTCTGGTAAGCTAAAGGTAGGCAATTAGTAAATACATTACTGATAAATTGTGTATTTTTTTATTAATGGGAGAATAAATCCCTTAGAGGAACGTGAGGCAAACTGCTACTCATTCCATAGATGCTTCTTAAAACATATTGGCCAATAATATCAAAAAGACTTTCTTTTATGTGGTTTTCTATAAGACAGACAGACAACTATGCATGGAAGATTATATATTCTGAAGATAGCAGTTATAAATACATGCTGTGGATTGCCATGCTTGTCATTTGCCAGTGTAGGCAAAGGTTTTCATTTTATTATACCTAATCTACATAATGGGGTCTGAATGTCTGAGACCACATTAAAACCTGCAATATAAATAATAAGACAAAGAAACATTTTAAAAAAGTAACAGTATTTAATATTCTGCAATATTTTAATTTGGGTCTCCTATATATTGAGGCTCATGTTTAGACCTCTCAGTTGGATTTAATTGGTTCACAAAAGGTTTTTGCACAAACATGTCAAATCCATACATCGTCTTTAAAATAAAAGGCTAACATACCAAATACAAACCAAAAAACAGAATCATGATGTTCAAAGTGGTTTTCAGAGATTTAGTTTTCTCTCAAAAAATGTTTGCTGATATTATTTGTAATCACATGTTCTATGAAGAAAATAATACTGCAGCTTGCCATCAGCTGTCAAAGCCCAGAGCACAACAGGCCTTGCTCTCTCTGGGTGGGTAGGCCGAATTTGACATACTGCTCTTACCCACGGCCACCTCCTGGTTGGCGAACAGGCTCCAGCCTGCCAATTTTGTGATACTCCTCAAACTATTAAACACATCTTAGTAGACTGATCTGCACTTTTATACCAAAAATACCACCAAAAATAACTTTTGTAGAGTTACAAATATGAAAGAACAGTTTGAAAATATTCCACCAGCTGAAATACTTAATTTTCAGGAAGTCCTTTACATGAAAACACTGATTTAAGTCTGTGATGCTCAAGTCATGAACATTGTCAATGCCATAAAATAGCCAACATGTTGCTAATATGCCACAAAACGCAAACAAACAAACAAACTGGGTGGGTGGGCGGTGCTCTCTCCCTACATCATTCAAAAGGTTGATGTCCTTTGCACATGTCGTATCAGAACCGAGTCGCTGCGCTTTCTTCCGAGCGCGCTGTGATGCTACTCGGCAATGCTGCATCAGCAGCAGTTTGAAAAGAGGCAGTTTCTGACTTCACATCTATCAGAGGAGGCATATGCTAGTCTTCACCCTCCTGGTGTTGGGGCATCACTACTGATAGGGGAAGACCTCTAATATGTGGGTTGGGTATTTGGCCTTCTAAATTGGGGAAAAATGAAATAAAAATAATAAAACGTTTAAATAAAGAAAATAATAGTGAAAAAAGAATAGAACTATTAAACCTAGTAGTCCCAGGTTTTACATGAGACCTAACTCAAAATTTCGAGGCTACTTAACTCAATATGGTTTGAATCAAGGTGATTTAGGTGTGAAAAATAGTCAGTAATAGTGTATAACAGGGTTCTTCGGCCTTGGTCCAGCACAGTTTGGTGATTTCCCTGCTTAACACATGAACTGAACTTGATCGTAACAGATTATAAAAAATTGATTAAAAAAAATACCAAAAAGTGCTACACACAACACTATACACAACAAATTAGTAGGTGTTAAATCACTAACACTGCTAGTGTAAAAATGTATTCTGTGAAAACTTTTAACACTGACAGTGTTAAGTGATCTAATTACTGTAAAGGATGTAAAGTATACCTGCTGCATAAGCTTCAATTTAGCTATATTGGCATAGGTCCAGTACAAGATTAACAAGCAAACTTGAGGTAATATGAAAATGGTGTAAATTTGTCTTTTTGCCAAACTGCATTGCTGTCCTCATCACCATTCTTTAAGAAAAGTACTTTCATTCTTTCAGTAAATCTTCCTCTTTCTGCTGCAGTTGCATGAAACAATGAATAAATGCTCTAAATAAGCCTAATGTCTGCTGGTTTAAGCAGCATAATACAGTAGAAATGCAGGGTTTGTCAGGTCTGTACTCTCTAAAGAGAAAGCGATTACATAATCCCTCTCTCCCTCTGCCTGTCTCTTTCTCTCTGGCTTTACACCCAGAGCAAGGCCAAATTTCACACGTACATTACAACAATGCCTCATTCTGGCAACCTTTCTTTCCCTCGCTCTCTCTCTCGCTCTCTCTTTCCCTTTTCAGCAAATCCACAGAGAGCAAGAGAGCCCGGGGGTAAGAGAGATGCAGCAGAGAACAGCCGTGTGCTGCTCCTCCAGGAATCTCATGAAATAATGGGAGCCAGTCAGCTGCTCTCTCAGCGGAGACACTATAAACACGTTCAGCTCGGTGTCACCGGCCGCTTCAAAGAAATAGCAGTCTGCTGGCGAGAAAGAAGGGATGCAAAGGTCACCGTTCAGAGTGCTCTCAGAAGAGTGAAGGGTACTGCAGAATGTCCCTTAGGACATAAACTCTATCAATGTCAATGGTGCCTTCAAAGAGGCTTTGAGGAGATGATTTAGGGATAAGAGGCGAGAGAGAGAGGCGAGAGGCTGAATGTATGAGAGGAATTAGATTAACTTAAAGCTTTTTAAAATGTTTAAAGGAACAGTTTTGACAAAATATAACTAACATCAGTTTTCCCTTGCACCAAATCTACTCAACCAGCAATTATGATTGCTATCCAAAGGCAGCTTCTGAAAAGATACTGAAAATCATTTGATTATTTATTCTATTTTCCATTCATTTGACTAAGACAGGGGTGTCCAAACTTTTTTTTGGGGGGGCCAGAAGGAGAAATATATTTGAAGTCACGGGCCCCACTCTGTAATAAAACAAATAATGAAATATACCACTTTAAATAATACTTTTTTTCCTGATTATTTTATTTACACACCATTTTATCTTTGACAGTGTTGTGTAAACTAAGATTTTACAAATTGATGTTTAATTTCGTGATGTCTCTTAATATTAAACTCCTTAATTACGGCAACTTTTATACTCTTTGGCCCGATTTTCTGCGCTAGAAATACGCACCCTCTCCGCGTTTAGACTCTGTGGCCCGTTTTTCTGCGCTAGAAATGCGCACTCTCTCCGCTTTTAGACTCTTTGGCATGTTTTTCTGCGCTAGAAATGCGCACCCTCGCCGCTTTTATACTCTTTGGCCCATTTCTGACACCTAGCGTTCAAAGTTTGAATCTCACATTTATAAAAACCTGCTTAACAGCAACATTCTATTTCTACAATACCTCGCGGGCCGCTCTAAAAAAGGAAACGGGCTGCAAATGGCCCGCGGGCCGTAGTTTGGACACCTCTGGACTAAGAGGATGCTTTTTTATGTCTTATTACATATTATCTTTGCTTCTTTTTGGCTTCAGCACATCAGTTAAGTCAGTTGATTTCAGATAAGCAGTATCCCTTTTTGATTTTGTTATTTCTGCAATGATAGTGTAGTTATTGCTGCAGTGACACTATAAAAGCTTATAGCCGCCAGTTAATGATTTCATTTTAAACCAGGTCATTTTAAAGACATCTGCTTCTGTGGTTTCTGATGTACTAAGCTTTCTACAGGAGCAGATTTAGATGCAAACTATCCCAAATTTGTGTACAGATTTGTAAGCATAAATTTGGTACATGAATCTAAGCACACAGGTCATAGGAGGTGTGCATGGAAAATCGTTTAAAAAGCTGTGGAGAGAAGAAATTGTCTGCAAGTTGCCAAATGTTCTTCTGTGAGACTATGCAGGACAAAATATGCCACTATGAGCTGTTTTTTCTTTAGTAGAATGTTTTATTGTAATAAAATCTGCATTTATTAGAAGTGTCCTTGAAAGGAAAACAGTTTCTTTATCTTGGAATAATTCAGTAAGGAGTGTTCAGTACACTGAAGTGACATAACATGAATAATGTCTCTTCATTCAAAACTTAACTGTGCAAAACTACAAAGGAGCTGTAAAATGATTCATTTTATTAACACCTTTAGAATGTACATGGACCCATTTTTGAAAGCCACCTATTATCCTGCTTGTATTTTTGTTAGTTATTATAGTTTTTGGAGTTTACTCTGCAGTTTAGTGAAGACAGTAAATAACTATTTGCTATGCCCTTTACTCATCACCTATGTGAGCTTTGTCTACCTAAAATAAATACTGATTGGTTTGTAGAATGTTGCCTTTTCAGGTGTTGTACCAAATCTGACTCTCTTTGCATGCAGAATAAGCGCAACACAATACTCTTAGTTTGCTTTTGTTTCTGTTTAGAATTAGTTTACCACTACAGTAGAAACAGAAATCACATTTGTAAGTGTTACTGTTGCATAGGGCACACATACATGCAAAGAAATGTTAGATTTTGACACAGCATTACTTGTTTTGCTTGTTGAATAGTTGATGAAAGCCTGTCTTAACTTCTTTGATTGGATTGAAGTCTATACCATCTAAAATGTGTTTTAGAATGAAGTGAAGCATGGGTGATAAATGTAGCCAGGTGGTGAATTGAGAATACACCTTTAAAATGTGTGTCTGTAACTTTAAGAAACACAATCAGAAGTGTTGTCACCCTGAGAGAGGAAAGGGAGGAGCTAAGAGCATGGTAGAGAAGGAGGCTCAAGCTGCAGTGAATGGTGGTGCTTCATTTTAGGATCCATCCAGAGCCATCCTAATGAAATAAGAGGTACAAATCAGGAAATACTGAACAATATAAGGTTTAGTTGGCCTATAACAGTAGTAGATGCCTATATTGCCTTTCTAAACATGTATTTTGGATGAATCACAACCAGATGCGGGCAGATGGCATTGTTTCTGTGGGGTAGTGTGCTCCTCGTGTACAAGCCTTGTATTTTTCTGGGTTACAGAAGCTGTTTGTCCAAGTTATCTTGTTGAGTAAAGCTGAGTAAATCGAGGTGAGCTTAAAAACAAATATAAAAAGAGCTCTGTTAATGGTATTAAGGTGGTATTAGAGGACCTAGAGACCAGACGTCGGACTGTAGACGGAGTTGCAGAGACGGTGGAGTGGAGGACTCATCGCTGCTGGCTGCTGCTGTTCATCTTCCTGGACTGATCCAGAAACCTTATCCTTTATCTGGCAAAGACTATTTTTCCTAAAATGTCTGACCATTCAGAGGAGGAGAGGCACTCTGATAATGGGGTTGAGCCAGAAGAATCGGACATTCAGAAACAAATTGGTGAACTGAACAGAAAACATGCTGTAGCAATGGCAACCATTGATTCCTTGAATAGGATGCCTGATAGAACATATGTCTATGTGCCACGAGAGCGTCATATCGCTCCATTCACTGGTGATTTTGAAAAAGATGGAAGACTAGTAGATGATTTCATTGAGGAAACTGAACGCGTCTTACGTGCACGCAGTCAGTCTCCTCCTGAGCAGTATGACTTTGTTCTCTCTTTGTTGCAAGGGGCTGCATTAGAAGAGGTACGTTTACGAAGTGATAGTGAAGTAGACCAGGTTAGTGACCTGTTCACCTACCTTCAGGAAGCTTTTAGTGATAGGTGTAGTGGGGCTCAACTATTGCATGACTTTTACAGCCGCAAACAGAGAGAGAGTGAAGGCTTACTGGAATTTTCACATGCCTTATCACAAACACTTAACAATGTATTGAGACAAACACCTGATGCAGTACCAAATATGAAGGTAGTATTGAGAGATCAGTTTGTCGAGGGAGTTCGGGACCCTGCACTTAAGAGAGAGCTTAGGAGGTGGGTTAGAAACAAACCTGATTCTTTGATGGTAGAAGTATGTGAGGAAGCTTACCTATGGAATATGGAAGAGCCTACTAATTCAAAACCATCTAGAACTAGAAGTAAGGTGTCTGATTCTGAGAGGGGTGCATGCTGTGCTGTAGTAAGTGTTGGTGAACACAAACCATTGACTTTGGATGATGTCATGCAGGTTGTTACTGAGCAGGGAAAGCAGCTTAGTGAACTAACGCAGGCAGTAATGGAGTTGACCACTCAGAAAACACGTTCAAACCTGTCTCTAAGGCAAGGGCTCCACTCAGATTTACAGATGATGGCAAACCTATCTGTCTGAAGTGTCAGAAGGAGGGACACATTGCCAGAAATTGTCCCCAAAAACGGCATACTAAAAATCCAGCCTTTACTGATGCACAGGGAAACGAAAGGCCCCGATTGCTGTGAGTCGGGCAATTCAGGGGCAAACTACAGACTCACCTAAAGCCAAGTTTAGCCAAGGTCAGGTGTTGGAGCGTGCGGTAGGAACTTGCCCTACAATAGATGTTAACATTGGGAATGTTCCTGTTTCATGTTTGCTGGATACAGGCAGCCAAGTAAGCACTATTACAGAAGAGTTCTTCCGCCAGCAGTTAGGGGGAGAAGAGGGGGATATGCTTTCAACCTCTGGCTGGCTTAAATTAACCGCCGCCAATGGATTAGATATTCCTTACCTGGGCTATTTGGAGTTAGAGGTAAATACCATGGGTATTAAAATCCCTGATTGTGGATTTTTAGTTGTGAAAAACCCTGAGAGTTCTCAGTCATCCCTACCTGCTATCATAGGCATGAACATCATCAGTCGTTGTCGTCAGTTAGTTCAGGCTGAATTTGATAGAACTTTGGATGCAAAGCTGGACTCAGATTGGAGGACTGTTTTCCAACAGATGCATAAATGTGATGTTGACAAGACAAAGATGGCTCGAATAGCAGGGAAAGATTTTGTACATGTCCCAGCTGAATCAGTAGTCACTGTCATGGTCAGGGGTTTCTCAGACAAGTCACCAAACCAAGGTTCATGGTTGTTGGAGCCTGGTAAACTACCATTACCAGGAGGTATTGTAGTCATGCCTTCTTTGGTTAAGGAACACAGACATCAGGTTCCAGAGCAAGTAGTTAATCTCTCTAGAGAGGATGTGTGGCTCAATCCACGAACTCGCATATGTGTCTTATCACCTGTACAGTGCATTACCAATAATCAGCATTGTGAAGTAACGTTTCAGCGCATTTCAGCCAATACAGAGCAGGTGTCCGTGGATTTAAAAGAGTCTCAAGATCATCAGAAGGTGTCTGATATACTGAGTAAGCTGGATATAGGTGGCACTGAAAAAGAACAAGCAGAGTTAAGGGCCTTACTTGGTAAATATTCAGATGTGTTTGCTGTTGGAGATGATGAGCTAGGCTACACAGAAAAGGTGAAACATGAGATTGTGTTAGTTGATGACACTCCAGTGAACCTTCCATACCGTCGTATCCCACCGACCCAGTACAAGGAGGTCAAAGATCACATTTCTCAGCTTCTAAGGAAAGGAGTGATTCAGGAGAGTACCAGCTCCTATGCTTCACCTGTGGTAGTAGTGAGGAAGTCTGATGGTAGTACGACCATCAGTCGACTATCGTAAGCTAAACTTAAAAACTAAGCGAGACGCATTTCCTTTACCTCGTATAGACGAAAGTTTGGATGCTCTGAGAGGTGCAAAGTTCTTCTCATCTATAGACCTGGCTAGTGGATACCACCAGGTGGCAGTACATGAACGTGACCGGCACAAGACTGCATTCACAACCCCATATGGGTTATATGAACACTTACGCATGCCGATGGGGGTTGTAAATGGACCAGCTACATTTCAAAGGTTGATGCAGGCTACTATGACTGACCTAATTTTTCAAATAATTTTAGTATACTTGGATGACATTTTAGTCTTCTCTAGGACATTTTCAGAGCACGTTGAGAGATTAGAGACAGTACTGAGACGACTCCAGGAGACAGGTCTCAAAATCAAAATAGAGTAATGTCATTTCCTTCAGGAAAAGGTAAAATTTCTAGGACATGAGGTCTCCGCAGAAGGTATAGCGACCGACCCTGATAAGGTAGAAGCTGTGAAGCAGTGGCCAGTACCTACCACTCTGAAAGCTTTACGCTCATTCTTAGGGTTCTGTAGCTATTACCGAAGATTCGTGCAGGGGTTTTCAAAGATAGCTGGTCCACTGCATGATCTGGTAAATAACTGTCTAATGGTTGGACCTCCCTCTAGAGTGAATGAGCGGTTGTTGAGCTTATGGAGTACTGAGTGTCAGACCTCTTTTGATGTTTTAAAGGAAAAGCTGGTTAGTGCTCCGGTGCTTGGGTTTGCAGACTTCACTTGCCCTTTCACTGTAGAGACAGATGCGAGTAGCCACGGTTTAGGAGCTGTCTTATGTCAGCAACAGGATGGTAAAAGGCGGGTGATAGCATACGCTAGCCGTAGGCTTAGAAAGGCTGAACAAAATGACAAGAACTACAGCAGTATGAAGTTGGAGCTTCTCGCCTTAAAATGGGTCATAACTGAGAAGTTTAGGGGATATCTGCTGGGTGCAAAATTTACCGTAATCACCGACAACAACCCATTATGCCATCTCAACACAGCCAAGCTAGAAGCTGTTGAGCAGAGATGGGTAGCGCAGTTAGCTGCCTTTGACTTTGACGTTCAGTATCGCCCCGGCCGGAGTAATAAGCTGCGGATGCCCTCTCTAGGCACCCTTTAGCAGGGGAGCCGAACGTTGCCTCTGAAGATTTGGAGTATGATGGTTGTGTGGCTATTTGTAATTTGATCAACAAAGGAACCACACTAGGGCAGGAACTAGTAGATGTTGGGCTGGAGAGGTGCGAGGTTCAACAAATTCGAGCAAGTGAGGCAGGTCACCCTTTGGCTGGGTTAGATCAGGAAAATACACCTACTTTACCTGGCTATTCTAAAGATGAGTTGCGTTCTTTTCAGGAGCAAGATCCTGTCCTCAGCATCTTTAGGTCCTTTTGGGTCAGAGGGAAAAAGCCAAACAATAAGGAGAGGAGAGACTTGTCTAAATCTGTACTGTCACTTCTGAAGCACTGGGGTAGAATTAGAGAGCAGGATGGTCTACTGTACCGAGTGGTGGAAGATCTGAGACAAGGTGAATGCAATCAGTTGCTGTTGCCAGCTTGTTTAAAAGTACAAGTTCTTGAGAGTGTACATAACTCTATGGGTCACCAGGGCATAGAGAGGACAATGCAACTGTTAAAGCCAAGATGTTTTTGGGTTGGGATGTATGAGGATGTTGAGCAGTGGGTAAAGAAATGCCAACGTTGTGTACTAAAATGCCTCAGCCAAAGATACGTCCACCTATGCAGTCATTTGTGGCTACCAGACCATTAGAGGTAATTGCTGTAGATTTTACTCTGTTGGAACCAGCTACAGATGGTAGAGAAAATGTTCTGGTTATCACAGATGTGTTCACGAAATTTACACAGGCTTTCGCGACTCAAGACCAAAAAGCAGACACAACAGCAAAAATCCTTTTGAAGGAATGGTTTATGAAGTACGGTGTGCTCGAGCGTCTGCATTCAGACCAAGGCCGTAATTTTTAAAGTGAATTGATTGCTGAACTTTGTAAATTGTATGGCGTAAAGAAAAGCCGTACCACTCCTCATCACCCTACCGGAAACACCCAGTGTGAGCGCTTTAATAGGATGCTACACGCTCCCTCCAGACAAAAAGCGTTGTTGGCCTGAGCATTTATCTGAAGTTGTGTACGCATACAATGTGACCCCTCATGCCACAACGGGGTATTCCCCTTATTTACTGCTTTTTGGAATCGACCCGCATCTGCCAATTGATGCTTTGTTAGGACAGACTGCAGAGGTATCAGCAAAAGCTGACTGGTTAGCTGCTCACCAAATGCGACTGAAAGAGGCACATGCTCGAGCTAAAGAATATTCTGAACAAAAAGCTGCCGAACGCATAGCTTTCCAGAATGACAAAATCTTATCTATTATTTATCTATTTTCTGTAATTAGTGCCACTACCAAATACTGTACTGTGTTCTAAGCTAGGGTTTTACAGTGTGTTCATTTTATTTTTATTTTTTTAGTACAGTTTTATCAGAATAAAATACCCGGAAAAAAACATCTTTTGTCATTTGGTGTGCGTCCTTTCCCCGGTGACATAAAGGTCAAAGACACCTCTTTTGGTTGGACCACATTTTAGTACTTAGGTCTGGACCATGGTTTATTGCATCTACTATTTTAGTTATTTAGTTAAATTAGATTTTGAACTACTTTCAAAATCTGAAAGTGTTTTTTTTTTAAAGACAATCTTGCCCTAAAATCGTGCTTTAGTAACACTGGAGAGCAGCACATCATTTTTAGGTCCAGGACTAGCTAGGCTATCACAAAACAATTCTCTATGCAAAACAATAAATTATTTACAACCATGTTTCATTGTAAATAGGTTTGTAAAATACCACCCAGCATTTTCTGAGCATTTCCACCCAGCGAAAGAGACAAACGTATTATTTATACATTAAACAACAACTCAATAAATGCATTAAATTGCATTTTTCTTGAAATTTAACTGCATTTAATCTGAGAACCCTGGGAATATTTTATGTAGAGAGAAGTTTATAATTATATTTGATAGATATGTCAAAAACTAAAACAGGTTTGGGGTTTAATAGACTAAAAATAATCAATTTAAATCGCTATTAGATATTTTGCTCAAATCGTACAGCCCTACCACAATACACTATTTTACTGCACCATTTAAATACTGTCAGTAGGTAGTTAATAAATGAGGCTACTTTTCCTAATTGGGCATTAAATGCATAATTAACTGTAAGTGCATATTGCAGCGGCAAAAAGTCACATTTTGCTCTGTGTGTATTCGTAGGCCCACTGTAAGACGTATTTTTTTTGTATAAAAATTACATCACAGTGATAAAGAGTAGCAGCAGCTGTCTTGAGGGCTGGAATTTGTCTGTAGATAGTAGTATGTCATACAGTGTCAGAAAGCACATAATCAAGTCTGTTTCAGACAGTAGTAGAGGTACAGTGTGGGCAGAGGGATCGTAAGACTGAGAGCAGAAGAGAGAGAGACGGAGAGTGATTGAGTACACAGAAGAAGTTTGCAGCAGTTTGATCCATGTCAGTGTCAGTGGTTGCTGAAGCAGCAGAAAACAGACATATTTACAGATCACTCACTGCTAATGTACTCCACACCATTAAACCACTGCCGCCACAGCAGCCAGAGCCGCTACCCCGGAGAGCTCCCCCAACAACAGGCCGTTCCCCCACTATACAGCAGCACTGATTCAGTACAGCTGCAGACAGTGGAGTTCAAGCACAGGGATGAGCTACAGGGGATTGAAGAGAATGGAATGTGCAAGTTGTATGCAGGGCTATACTGAAACACATTCAATTCCTATATGGAGTTTAGCTTGAGTGTACATTTTGACTGGAACAAGAAGTGACTGACATACAGTTGCAGAAAAAAGCATGTGAACCCTTTGTAATTACTTGGATTTCTGCATACATTTGTCATTAAATCTTTTCTGATCTTCATCTAAGTCACAACAATAGACAAACAGTCTGCTTAAATACCACACATTTTTTTTATATACTGTAATTATATGTATACTGTAGAACTCTTTACATTATATGGACATTATTTCGATCTTTTAAAAAAGTTTGAGTGTCTATTTACCTATGTACTTCAATCAGCTTGTTTTCCTTGCGAAGTAGCTGTATATCAGCATTTTACCTGCTGTCCCAAACTGAGAATAGCCATGGATGTCTGGAGGTTTTGGTGGTCAGTTAAAGTGTTGCAGTATCTGTGGCGTAACTGAGATATTCAGATATTCAGAAAGAGAGCTGCAGTGTCGTAAAGTGATGACATGTACAGCTACGCCAGAGGAGACGGAGAATAACTCAGTGAGCACATGCTATGTTAATAAAAAGACATGCTAAATGTACAGTTGGACATTTGTATTCTGCTTAAATACAAAGCAGAACTTGTCGTAGAGTGCTAAAATACACAGGATCTAAAAAAGACTTGTGATGCTTAAAGCTGCATTACGTGAAATTTGGGGCCCTATTTTAGTAATCTATAGGTGAGCCATCAGCCAGGAACTGTGTAGCTGGATTAAGGGTGTGTCAGTCTGTGTTTGGTATCAGAAGGGCTTAAAAAATATACCTTGTGTGGTTCAAAATAGGCAAAAGGCATGTACTAATTATCTTAATTAATTATGGGTGTGTTTTGAAAGTAACATGAAATAAGCCAATCAGCATGTCAGTTGCTATTCCCAGGTGTTTTGACTTTGGCAGATTGGTATTTTAATGGCGCAGAACTTCTGCGCTTCTCAGCAGAAGGAACTGACCTGCGCATTCACACTTTGAAGGTGTGCATGCAGGTCTTTTATGGGAAGAGCAATGTAATTTTATTCTTCATTCTGTTTATTGTTGTTGTAAAAGTTGGGTTTGTGCGCTGCTGTGTGTCCTCGTTTCTGTGTAACGAGTGGGAGGTGCACCTACATTGCCAAGATAGCAATGTACGTCTGACTGTTCTCAGGGTTCAATCAGTCAGTGGCACCTGAACATATATTTACAAGCACCTTTGATGTTTAAACATTGCAAGCAGAAGGTGTGAAAATTGACTGTTGGCGGGGTGTAATAGCAATAGCAATGGGCATCCAAATGTGCCTTGCACAGGGTGTACAACAGGGCTCTTTATATTTTTGTCTCACAGGCTCCACCTACAGTTAGAAAGTGAAATTCACTGCAGTGATGACAAATGAATGTCATCATTTTACAATGCATTTTACATAATATGATGAGGGACACATAAAGTAAAATTAATGTGGACTGACATGGTAGAGCAATATTACAGGATTTTACACAAATATGTCTTGAGTTTGTCCTGCCCATTTTATCAAAGATACATAGTGCAGTAAGCAGCATGCCTTACATAGTACCAACAGTAAACATGCTGTTTAATGAAGCATTCAAATAATATGAAAGCTGTTATTTGATTTAAACTATCATTACGGCAAAGTTGTGTAACCAAGTATTAGAAAATGATGTGATAAACTTTTAAACATAATGTTTAACTCATCAAAGTTGGACGTTGGAGGGTGTATAAATCAGGAGTATGTACAGGTTTAAAAAAACCTGGAAAAAAGTCAATGTGACATCCACACTTGTGTAAATAAAGGCTAAGTCAATTAACATGATATTTAAATACATATTGCAACCTTTGTTTTATGTCACTAATAGACAACAGTAAATAACTGATACAGTAAAAAAAGTATGATAGAACATAAATCAAAAATTATTACAGTTAGTAGAACTTCAATCTCGATTTTCCCACAGACTGAGGTGCCTTGATACAGCACTCTGGGAACAGTCTTTTCTTTCAGAAATTTCTTTCTGTGTCTAACCCTCTTGCTTGAGGGTGTCAATGATGGCCTTCTGGACAGCAGTCAGGTCGGCAGTCTTACCCATGATTGCTGTTTTGAGTAATGAACCAGGCGAGTTTTTAAAAGCCTCAGGAATCTTTTGCAGGTGTTTAGAGTTAATTTGTTGATTCAGATGATTAGGTTAATAGCTTGTTTAGATAACCTTTTAATGATATGCTAATTTTGTGAGATAGGAATTTTGGGTTTTCATGAGCTGTCTGTCAAAATCATCAGTATTAAAACAATAAAAGACCTGAAATATTTCAGTTGGTGTGCAATAAATCTAAAATATATGAAAGTTTAATTTTTATCATTTCATTATAGAAAAGAATGAACTTTATCACAATATGCAGGACCTGTATATGTTTGCTTTGACATCTGGCAAAGGCTAGTGCCAGATAGAATAATTAGCCATGCTTCAGTCTGATTCACTGGCCTTTTGACATGCACAATAGCATAACATCCAATTAAGTACTGTTAAAACTGGAAACATCTTCATGAAAGTTGGTGTGCCATGTAAACAATACGTACATATCACAAACTGGGGCATGTCATTTGTGAATTATATGTCAAATAGGAATCATTTCATATGTGTCATGGCTTCTTTCTGGAACCTAAACTGTAGACAAACGTCTAGCGTGTGCCAGTAGTATGAGGGGGGGTCCATATCAGAATTGGAAATATCTGCTTTAATGTGATTTGCTGCTGGTTAGTCTTCAAAGGATGGATCAGATAGGTTTCAAATCTGAAAAATAGAGATCAGATGTATGAGGGAAAAAAAAAGGAGTTTTGACTATCTCTCCCACAGGAGAGGGCACACCGTTTCATGTGATCTCTGATAGTGTCACGTCTTTTAAACACTTTTCTCTGATATGAATCATCTCTCCGTTCCTGGGAGCAGATATGGGTCAAACGCATGTTGCAAGCCCTGGCATAATGGAGGAGACTCCGTGAAATCACAGCAATCATATACAGTATGTGTGTGTGCGCAGCTTTGATCTTGCCTCTGCTCTCGACTGGGTGAATCATTTGGTTAAAGGGTGATTTTCAGACCCACTGATGGAAAGACCTACTGAACTTTTGCCTTTATCACATCACTCTCCACACGGCTGCCAAAAGCAAGGCCAGGGCCGTCAAGTCAAATATCTGTTATCTGTGTGCATGTGTGTGCATTTGCATTTGTGCCCTGAAGACAAAGAGAGTGGTTAACCAAACCCCACCGAAAGGCACATTTATTCCAGACATACGAGCTCTTAAAGCTCCCCCTCAGCTACATGCTCCTTGGGCCTGAAACGTGCTGCTTCTGCCCCATGGGCACCCATGTTTAAGAGTAGCCAAATTGTTTCTGACCTAAACTGTCACTCCAGCTCCAGTCTCCACGCTGCCTAAAGACACAGGATGCAGCACCGATTGGCAAACTTCATCTTCTCTCCCTTCACTCCTCCTCCACTCAACAAGCCTCTATCCCTCATCCATCTTTTCTCCCAGGCTCAAGTGATCCATCTGTCTACTGCACTCCTCTGCTCCATTAAGAGAAAGGGCTTGACCACTGGTCACCCATGCCCTGCTACAGGACTCCTTCAGTGTGCTAATAGTGTGACCATGGAGAGGTTAGTGAAGAGCTGCAGTCCAAATTAAATTACAGCCATCTGCAGTTAACTCATGGCCTGCCTTGGAATAAAAGAAGATGGCAATGACAGAAAATACATGACTTTGCACAGCTGCTTTGTCAAATCAGCTCCTAAATGTTGTGTTCTTACTTAATTGCCAAAAATAATCAGCATACATTGATTTTCAAAGGTTTAGGTTTCCCTGGTTTGAAGATTTTCTTTTTGATTTATATCACTGATCATATACCAGTGAAAGATCTGGACACACCTTCCCATTCAGTGTTTGTCTTTATTATTTTAAATGATGAAATGCCTTTATTATAGGCATTTAATCAGTCAAAAAAAGTGTTTGTCCTCTACAATCCCCTGACATAAACCCAACAGAGATGGGTGATTTGGGGTGAGCTGGAACACAGTGTGAAGGAAAGGCAGCAAATATTGTTCTACACCTCCAGGAACTCCTTTAAGACACTGAGAAAACTATTCCAGGTGACTCTACATCATTGGGGCTTATCTGTCACATTTTTGCCCTGTTCCATGTCCATCCTGTTCTATCTCTGTGTTTTTCCTTGTTTTCCTAGCCTTTCCTAGCCTTGTCTTCAGCGCTCCCACGTGTCATTTGTAGCTCCGCCACCTTGTTACCTGTCCCCAGATGTTTCCTGTTACAGTTCTCTTCCATGTAAAGGAAGATGAAACTGAAACACCTGTCATTTTAGTGTGGGAGAGTTCATGGCTGAATTGAAACAGCCTGGTGGTCAATCTTCATTAATTGCACATTGCACCAGTAAGAGCAGAGTGTGAAGGTTGAATTTAGCAGGGTAAGAGCACAGTTTTGCTCAAAACATTACAATGCACACAGCACTATGGGTGACATACCAGAGTTCAAAAGAGGACAAATTGTTGGTGCACTTCTTGCTGGCGCATCTGTGACCAAGACAGCAGGTCTTTGTGATGTATCAAGAGCCACGGTATCCAGGGTAATGTCAACATACCACCAAGAAGGACCAACCACATCCAACAGGATTAACTGTGGAAGCTGTAAGAGCAAGCTGTCTAAAAGGGATGTTTGGGTGCTAACCTGGATCGTATCCAAAAAACATAAAACCACGGCTGCACCAATCACGGCAGAATTCAATGTGGACCTCAACTCTCCTGTTTCCACCAGAACTGTCCGTTGAGACAATGAATTATTGTGGTCTAAAACCAAGTGTTTCAGTTTCATTCTCCAACCCCTGTATATATACATCCCCTTTGTTCCTAACGTGGTTGTCGGTTCTTGTACGTCTTTACGTTAGTCAGGTTGTCATTTTGCCTCTGTGTATCTTTGTTTTGTTTCTCGTTTGTTGTTAACGTATACTCTCATTCGTGTCCACCTCTGTGTCTCCCTGCTGCACACTGACTCTATCGCCAATTTACTTACCTAAATAAACAGTTTTCACTAGTGACATATGTACGGATTATTAGATTATATCTGGATGATGGGCTGGGTATACACTACATAGACAAAGATTTTGGGACACCTGCATATTCATTTCTTCTTCTGAAACCAAGGATATTAAAAGTACTTTATCCTGCTCTTCAGGGAGGGCCTTCCACTGCTACACTTTTCAGTGAGGGTTTTTATACATTAGGCATGGTGGCAATAGGTTCATGCTTATCTGCTCCAGAGAGTTTTATTCCATTGGCAATACTTCTCTACAACACACACAACCTAAGTGGTGTTATTTGCTGTGCCCCACCAACCATCTTCTTTTTGATGTATACCATGGTAGTGTTTACACCTAAATGTTCCACTTGCAATCAAAACTTCAAATCTCTAACATTTGGTTTCTGATTTAGAAATAGAGTGAGATTAGCTCTGTATAATGTTTTTAATCATGTTTAAATAGTCTGCAGATCTATTTATTTTTCTGAATTCCTCTAACATTCCTGATTTTAATTTATAGGTTCCCACTAGTCCTACTAATTATATAAAATATGAAGGTGTACAGGATTTGTTTGCCACGAAAATGCTTACATTTGTATGCAAATTGCTTTTGTATTGTTGGAGTTTGTTTTATATTTAGTTTGACACTTGTATAAATGGATGCAATATAGAATGGGAGGCGGTGAGGTTATGAATCACTATCATGTTGAAGTATGCTGGGTAATTTGCTGAAGTAGCTCAGATTAGAGTAGCATTGTTTCGAGTGGCACTTTCAGATACATAGATAAATGAGATTAAAGCGTATTTTACGGTTACATATTTAACCTATGATTTTTTATTTATGTAGGTTAGGTGTGGGGAGAAATACACTTAAAGCTGTTCTCATGCTGCACTGTCAAACATCCCAATCTGCTAGTGCTCTTCATCCCACCACACAAGCACCAAACAGAACTGACTCAGAAAAAGACTGTAGCATTATTTTGTCCCAGTGACAGAGGACAAAACATCCCAGACCCCACACAACATCTGGCACACCTGGATGTTAAACCTGCATCCTATCTGTAGGGAGAACTGCAGTAGTGCTGAGCTTTGCTTTGAACAGATGGACCCTCTGGGTTAGGAGCTGCATTATTGATCTGCTACAAAGCATGCAGGACCACACACGGACTGCACAGAAAAAGAAAATGGAGCACTAACGACTGGTGTACAAGCAAGTGCTAAGCAGTAACCTTCTCAAAGAAAGGTTATTATAAAATATATATCAAATTATTTCAACTGATATTTTAATGTTTGTTTTATGTATTGTACTCAAGAAAAACAGAAGAAAATATTTAATCAAATTTAGTCAAATACTGCATTTGTAGACCCAGAAAAACAAATAATAAATAATACATGTTGATTTTGCTATTTAATATTATATGTAATTTTTATTATTATTATTATTATTATTATAATTTAACTATTTCCTCAGCCAATTCTTTAAGATTATGGCCTGTTCTTTAAGGTTAAGCATCCTAAAACATACCATTCACCAACTATGAGTTACTGTGCAGAAACCATGTAGCATTATAGTGGGCTTAAACACAGATGCTGGCACACACCACCTGAAAACTCTTTACATTTTCCTGGATTTTGATCAAACCTTAATATTTAGTTACAGTGTTAATGCTAGTGTTGGTGTTAAGTCCCCACTGTAAAATGTTTTTGAGCTTATCCATAAACTAAAAATTACAATTGGATCCAGGAGTATATTCGGATTGAACACTAATCAAAGTTTACCAGCACGAGCACCATTTTTTAAATAATATTGACGCTCTAGTAAAGAACAGAAATAAATAAATGAGCAATCAAAGAAAATACTAAAGCTTAAAGTCATAAACTTACTAGTAATACTCGCTTTGTTAAGCTGTTATACTACTCAGCAGCAAGTACTAGCTATTGTAACAATACACAAAAACCAACATGTTTATATACATATAGGCATATATTAGTAAATAAACACACAGAAACTGTAATTGGTACAACTGGCATCAAATTTAACATTACTTGTTTAGGTCACATACAACAAACAGTTTCAGTTGAACTGAAATCATTCACTCTTTAAGAAATTATCTACAGAACCTGGGGGTTCACAGCTGGAGCCTAGTTGGCAAAGATCATAATCTGAAAACACATCATTTATAGCAATGTAAGCAATTTATCATTTTGGTTTTGCCAATTAGAAAAACCTGGGCCCATATGGTATTCACCAGTGATCCACATACGACCAATTACCAGAAATGTTTAACTGCATCTATCCTTGTTCTAGTGATTTGAGTGATGGATCAGTCCTGACAGTTTCTATTGTACTGTATATGAATGTATAACAAAATGCTTTATAACAAATTGTTATAAATGCCCACTGTTGGTCAGTAGTGTTGGATGAGGTCACATTAATTCAAGCCACATTAATGTTAACAGAAAAATATATGGATGAAGGATTTATTATAATTATGTTGTTCCTACTGACCCTTTCCAGTATGTTCCATGTAGCCGACATCATATGAGGCTAAAAGAAAATCTGCCAATTTGGTTGTCAAGATACTAATTCTGATATTGTGCATCACTAGTTGGTAACCTTGAATGCTAAACACAGCAATTATGTTATAGATAGGTAATAATTAGATAATTACATTACTGAACAAGACTAGTAAACAGAAACACAGCATAAACATCCATACACATCACTTCCATACACATATCATCATAACATCATCAGACACAGAGCAGAAGCCAGACACACTCAAGCCAGAAGCGAGGGAGAGAGAAGGAGAGAGAGAGAATGTGTGTGTAATCACAGTCACACAGTGAGAGACTGAAGCCACAGGAAAAATCTGCTCGTGTTGCCTGTTCACCTGATGAATCACCACACTGCCCTGAGAAACATCATATACACTCCACAGACACGGACACTGACACACAGCCATTTAGCTCTCCTCTCCACACCTCACGCCATCCTTCTCTCTCTTCTTCTCTCTCTCTGCTGTACTCTCTCTTTCTATCTGCCCTCTTCTCCTCCGTCTCTTTTCTCAGTAAATGAATGGTTCTGCCAAGCAAATGTCTGACTGCTACTAACTCATCTCTCTCTTTCTCTTTCTTTCTCTCTCTGTAACTTCTGCTTCCCTCAAGGTCACACCAGACTTTGTGGACAGTGAGCACGCGATGCCTTGGCAGCCATCTTTTTTCTCTGCCATGCTCTTTTGGCACAGTAGCCCAGGTCAAACACTGAAAGGGTGGCATCTCTGACCCATTTCTCTCCACCGCCATGGAGGCACCCTGTCAGTCACACACCATAATACTTGCCCAGATATGCCAAACGTGCCAAACGTGTCACCCACAGCCCAAGGGCACAGAGACAGAGAGAGAGAGAGAGCTGTGGTCTGTGCCAATTTCAAATAAGGTACACTCTGCTTTGTAAAGCCTGGCCACTCTGGTGAAGCCAAACTGATACTGAATTCCAGGCTGCTCTCACTCAGTCACCATATCCTGCCTCCCATTAATCACAGTGGAAAGGAATAGGAGTTGTTGGTAGAGTATCATTTAGTAAACAGATGAAATTTAACAATCGCCCAAACATGTAGACCCAGTAAGAAGCACATCAAAACCTTAACAATTATCATATTGGCCTGTATAATACATAGAACAGAAACCCAATGCTTCATTGAGTACATCTTCATGTTAGTGTTCATTTCAGTCATTTGCTTTTGTTGAGATATTTAAATGTGTAAACATTTTATAAAATTCTCTAAACATTTAACATTTAACGTTTTCTCTAAACATAAAAAGTCTCTAAACATTTAAAAAGGTTATCTTTAAAAATAAGATACAATTCAAAAGTGCATTCTGGATTGTGTGTAGTACAATGAATTGAGAAACAGTAACTAATAAGTGGTACTGCTACTTTTACAAAAATAAAACAGCACACTATAACAGTTTTTGTTCACAGGAATTTAATTTAATGTTTTAACAAAATAAAATCAGCTAAACGATCTGCAATTTAAGAAAAACAATTCTCATGGTCTTTGTTACAAGAGTTTTAAATGTGAAAATAAAAATGTACAAAGTAAAAGTGTCACTCCTCCAGAACCATGAACAAACACATCACTACCCGACATTACATAACAGTAAACAATACAGTATAACAATATACAAAGCCTATTAACCTGTGTTATTCCAGTTATTTGTATTATTTATTTTTTTTGTTTCCTTTTTTTATTTTACTCTTCTATTGGGTCTAAATAATATAGCATTTTAAGTGTTTTTCTTTTAAGAGCTATTTTTATATATTTATTAATATATACAAATTAATAATTTTGCCAATTGTGGTCAAATTTTTCTGCCATAATTCACAATACTAGCGATTAGCGATTTTTTTTCTGCTTTCCTTTGTTTTGCGGTAAAACATATTTTTGATTGCTTAGAGAGTAATTCAAAATATACAAAAGAAAACATGGCATTTCACTTAATAATGAATGACCAGTTGATTTCCTTTGTTAGATAAGTTATATTTTTAAATTCACAACATACATTTCCAAACTGCAAACTAAAAAAAAAAATAATAAAGGAATAATAATAGTTTAATAATTAGTACTTTAATAAATTAAGTTTAATTATTTTCAACAAGGATTTCTTTTAAGTATTAAAACTATAGGGAATTAATCAATAAAAAGGAATAAACATTTGCATTATGTCATGCATCCTAGCTTCTGAACGGCAGAGATGTTGCCAGTTCGTGTCACCAGGCCGGTGACATGTATTTATTTATAAACTCCTCCTGTTCAATTACATATAGCCTGTATTAAGTCCAGATTTGTCTGTTTTTATTAACTAACCCCACATTAAACAGTTTTTCTAATGATCAGCGCTTCACAATGCTGTCATCGTTATTAAGGTACATTAATGTTAATCTCATTGATTTTTTTATAAGTTATATTAACCTTCTCTCGGCTCCACCGCTAACGTGTAGGGGTGTGACGAGATCTCGTGGCAATATTAAGCTAGACAATATTTCTCGTCAAGCTTAAACCGGTCTTGCGGGAAAAAAAACTGTTTAGTGTGGACTTTTTAAGAGGGATCTGGCAACACAGTAGCAATAGCAGCGAGTGTGGTGGCTGAGCAGTGAGAGCAGCTCTCAGCAGAAGAGCAAATTTGGGCATTTGCATAGAAGATGCTTTTGCTACTTTTAAGTTGTATGTCTGGCTGCATTTTGGCTCCAGTGGAAACAATAAACGGTAACAGAGTGACCAACAAGACACAAACCATATATAAATACTGTAAGTAAATCCTACACGTGACTGTTTCATAGGCAGGTGTTCTAATCCCTTAGCTCTGTACTGTATTTAAAAACATGTTCTGTCTCTGTTTGCACTTCAAGCATAGTCTTAATATGACTGGTTATGATTATGCATAGTTAAATTAAAGAGATTTAGGAGAAAAAAACAAACCATAGTCTTAATATGACTGGTTGTAGTTTGCACTTATTGTTTGCACTATATAAGACCTAGAAAAGTTTTATTTTTATTTTTTATTCTTATTCTTATTTCTATTTCTTTAGAATGTTTGAGAGAAACCAGTCTGTTAAGTTTGCATTATATGATTTTGTCTAATGAAACTCTAGTTTTCAAGCCATTTTTCATTTTGTACGTTTTCTTCAAAATTCTCGTCTCGTGAACCCAGTATCGTGTCTCATCTCGTGATATTAGTCTCGTCACACCCCTACCAGTGACCCAACAAACTTTCACTAATGATGTGTCCAAAAACATTACACAATGTATGAACAAATATGAAAAGTCATTATACTTCTTGAATAGGAGATATCTAACCAAGTTTTGTTTCCAAACTCTGTTGAAATGAGAATATTACCACAATACTTACAGACTATAAAGACAAACATTGTTTCAGACCCTAATTAGAAAAAGGACCATGCTTTACTTTCAGTCAAAATAGATACTTTAGCCTTCAGCTCAATACTAACCTTCATACTCTAGCCTTCAGCTCAAGTACCAAGGATATTTTTTCTCCACTTTAATATATATATATATATATATTTAGCAAAGTACCCAAAATAGAGTGAGACCTGGTAACAGCACAGTAGCATGGATAACAAGCTACGCTATTTCAGTATTGCTACAAACTTCATAGGCCAGAGACAGTCTGGGACTCACTTTGAAGTCATCAGTCAGTGTGTAGATAATGAAGGGCCTATTCTCTGTGTTAGTTGAATGGCTTCATTTTGTATCACTCCTATTGTGCATGTACTTTTTGTGCTCAGTGATGCTAACAGGCTAATTATCTTCTTTTGTGCCCCATGATGCTTTCAGGCAATTAGCATGCAGTTTTATTTTGATGAAGAGATGAACCAAAGCTGTGCTCATACAAATAAGTTTGTGGAAAAACAGCCTCTTCTTTAGTTCGGGGATACCAGCCAGAGAGAAGGGCTCTTCAGAACCTAGGCTTCATTCTCAAGGTCTGAGGGGCTGAATTAGCCCAAGCTAGAAAAAAAAGATAGTTTTTTGAACATTAAACAGCAGTATACAGTGTACAATTCTTGTACACAACATTTTGTAAATATTGCCATCAATTTTCCGCTTATAGGTTTCCTTAGTATTTTTCCTCACTAATGTACAGTATGTAGCCATTCTTCTTCCTCCTATGGATGTCTCTGTGTCTAGAGTATGATTTGGTGTTTCTAGATGTATGCGAATTAAATTTACTCACGTTACTGTAATTGAGTAGATTTTATGAGTAATTTGTCATTTTTAAGTAGTTTTTAAAATGGGTCATTTTACTTTTACTCCAGTACCTTTTGACACGTAATTTACTTCGCTGAAAAACTGAAAAACTGAAAAACTCCCAGTTACTGAGTAAAAAATAAAATGCTGGAAAAAAAAAAACAATTGTCTGGATAAAAAAAAAAAAATTGCTGTGGATGTGCCAGAGCACGGATGCTCACACGTGGAATAACGAGTCAATAACGTCCTCATGCCGGACAGAACTATCAGCTTTCAAAACTTCCACATCAAACCTGCGAAAGCATGTGGTGGTAAGTTATATGTGTATTCTAAATTCACTGCTTAGCTGTGGATTTTACTTGAGTAGATTTTTAGATGGGTACTTTTACTTTTACTTGAGTAGAATTTTAGATGGGTACTTTTACTTTTACTTGAGTAGAATTTTAGCAAAGTAAAGGTACTTTTACTCAATTACAATTTTTTTGTACTTTTTCCACCTCTGATACCATGATACCCTATATTAGCAGGTCCCTCAGTCCTGTGAGGGAAGAGAGCAGGAACATTGGGAATTGGGAAACATCTCTCTCCATGGGCTGGTCTTGGACCACCTTGAAGATATTGTCTTAGTCTTTGTAATAAATAATTGTATCATTTCTTGGTACAACACTGAAGATATGACACTTTGATACAATAAAAAGTAGTAAGTGTACAGCTTGTATAACAGTGTAAATTTGCTGTCCCCATAATTCAACCCACAGCCAATAATGTCTAACCTTCTAAAAACAAAAATATGTAGTTTTTTATGATAAACGGCAGTATACAATATATAATTCTTCACTGACAGCAAAACTTATTTTTAGTGCTGAACTATTTCCTGAATTATCTTTCTGTTCTGAACAGCAGTGAAGAGCACAGGCAGCTTCTCTCAATCTTCATTGCAAATGAAGTGAAGAGAGGAAATATGGTAATGCGGCACAGCAGAGGTCCGTAATAAAGTCTCAAGGCTGCCGGACTGTGAAATATGCAGCTAGAGATCTGACCTCACGTACAGGTCACTTTACCACTGTGGGCTATCAGTGAATCACCAACACACCGTGGGCCTCTTTTTAAAAATTCAGCAATAATATCCAAAAATATCCTGCACTAGACTGTTTCTTACAAGCATGATGTTGTACATTTAAATATATTTATTCTAAAGATTGAACCAAGCAAATAGCTTGCATTATATTGTGTAATTGACTAAAATAGGGATGTTTATAACGGATGGGCTGTAGAAAAGGATTAAGTCCATGTTGTGGTCGACAGTTTTACATAGATGTGTTTTATAAGGTCATGTCAGACTATATAAAATATACTCTTCCAAATAGCTACATAGTGAATCTGTCTACAAGCAAAGATCACAGATATTAACTGTGGATTGTGTGTTCACTGATTTTAAGATCGTAACAGAAAAGCCAAGGCTAAACAAAGAAATACATAAGAAGTCACATTTTCTGCCTCATAGAAAATAAAGGGAACCTTGCAACATAACAGTTATCAACAGAAAAAATGCCAACTGCCAAACATTTCTGATAAACAATATATGGCCTTGCTAATTTTTTTAATTGAGCTGTAATAAACACAGCCTCTGTAGATATTCAGATATAAAACCATCTTTTCAGAAAATCCAAATGCTCTGTGTTAACTAACCTAAGAAAAAGCATCAGTATGACTTGTGCAAATATTTGGGCACTATAATCACTGCATTTTTTGACAAGGCCTTAGATAGATCTTTTTAGACTTGTCAAGCCTTGTAATAACATTTAGCAATCATGTGCTCCTTCCTCTAAACTGCTGTCTAAAGATCTGAAATAATGAACTTTCATCTTGTGATTTCAACAATGCAGAATGTTATCAAAAATGAACTGTAGAGATAATTATCTAAAATATGAAGAAAACTCTTCAAAGAACTGCACATTTGCTGGTACACTGAGAAAAGTATACAGTACATCACAAACGTGAGTACACCACTCATGTAAAGAAGTAAACAATGTAAAGAAGTCAGTGTACAGTTTGTATAACAGTGTAAATTTGCTGTGCCCTCACAAATTCACAACTCAACAGCCATTTATGTCTAAACCATTGAAAACAAAAGTAAGTACACCCCTAGTGAAGTGTCAATGCTTTTGTGTGGCCACCAAGTTCACTAGAGCTTTCCAGGTTCTAGTCCTCCATGATGACATCACAGAGCTGGTGGATGTTACACACTTTGCCCTCCTCCACCTTCTGTGTGAGGATTCCCCATAAGTGCTCCACTGGGTTTAGGTCTAGAAACATAACTTTATCTTTAGCTTCTTCAGCAAAGCAGTTGTCATCTTGGAGGTGTCTTTTAGGTCATTATAATGTTGGAATTTTTTTATGCAGCCCCAGTATAAAAGCAGGATATCATGCTCTGCTTTAGAATGTCACAATAAATGTCGTAATTCAGCTCCCCAGTGCTGGCAGCACTCACGTAGCCTCACACTATGATTCTACCACCACCATGCTTGACCTCTCCAGGGCACCACCACACATGCTGGACACCATCTGAGTCAAACAAGTTTATCCCAGTCTCATCAGACCACAAGCCATGGTTCCAGTAATCCATGCTCTAGGACTGCATGTATTTAGCGAACTGTTTGCAAGGCTTTCTTGTGCATCAGTTACAGAAGAGGCCGCCTTCTAGGACAGTGCCATGCAGACAGAGTTGGTGCAATATGCGGCAAATGGTCAACAATTCTGTTTCTCACATCTTCTTGCCATGAAGTGCCATATTGAATATTCAGTGGTCAGAATGATAGAATTGTATTATAATGGTGTAATCTTTATTAGATTGGTGTGTCATTTTATAGTATGGAAATGAAATAAAATGTATTCACACACTTATTTCTAATTAATGGGCATCTTTACTTGTTTTAAGTAATGATATTTACAAAAAAGCTCTTTTTCCTTTGGCAGATAAGATTGTTTAATATAAGGAATAATAGATAATAATACCTCTTAAAACTAGCACATTTACCTGCCTGGGGAATAAGGTATTAACAGTCAATACAATTTCTTACAAAATACAGATAAACACATAAATAAGTTGAATAATTATTAAATATATATTTTTCCACAATATTAAAATGATATATATGAAGCTTTGTGCAGTGTATGACAGTACAGTGTACAGTGGATCCTTTTTTTTTTAACAAATTCTAGTGTTTTTGGCTACAAAATATCTAGCAAACCTAGTGCACCTTTCTAATAGTGAGGTATAGCAATAGATCTGTGGATCCAAACATACCACAAAATTACCATGGACTAGATGAAGATACAGAACCGTCTCTGTGCGTTTTAAAAAAGGCCCTCACAGTCTCTCAACCTAAACATCCGAGAAAATGTGTGTATTGTCCTTAACTAAGCTGTCCAATGCGGGAACTATCTCCCAATTATAGGGCCAGTGCTTAGATGGCTGCTCCACTTGGGAGCTCCTCAAGAATCGCTTTATAATTGCATCTTGGCACCCGGAATCAGTATGCAATTGAATCGTGAATGGAATCACACAACATGAACTCTTATGCACTCGCTTAAAGACTCCAGCAGAGTTATGATCCTCTTTCATCGCTCCAGAGCAGGTCAGTTTATAATGAGAAGTTTACGACAGCACTCCTCCACAGATGGAGAGAGGTGAAAAAGAGAGTGAGAGAGAGTGAGAGAGAGAGAGAGTGTTCTCACACATACTTGGCCAAACAACAGGCACATTTAGAGCCAAAATGGCAGTATTAATTATTCATAGCGCTGGGAAAATAGGCCTTTGCAATATTTATCCGTGATATTGACTTGACAGTGAGCGACTGCCAGAGCAGTCACCGAGCCACACTCTGAGGAGAGCTCACGACCCCTGCAGCTGAGCGTCCCAGCCTTCCCACGGGCCAGATTCAATTAAAGAAAACACACACACACACACACACAAACACACCCAGGGAATTAACCGCGCCCTTGCACAAATATGCAGGCTTTTAAACAAATATTCACAACTTTACACACACAAATGACCGCAGATCTGCAAGAAGACACACTTGCAAATACAAACAAAACACACAGAAATGTGCACACACGCACACACACACACACACACGTGCACAGACTGCACACCCTCATACCCATGTTAATTAGATTACTGTCAATCAGCAATGCTCCACCATGTATAAATACCGTGTGTGTGTGTATGCCTGATTTCCAAATGTAATAAATGTAGGGATTTTTCAGATCCATCACAAGCAGTTAATTCACTCAATCACGTTTAATCATTAAGGTAATATCTGAGTTGCAGAAAAAAAAACATAATTTAAAGATGGCACTGATCCATTGTCCAGTGTCAGTATTATACATGTATTAGCTTAATTGCTAGATTAGATAAAGCGTGACAAAAAAGTAATGTTTTATAATACTGATCTAGAAAAAAATATCTTAAATCAAAGTAATTAGGGCTGAAGTACAACTCTAAAACATAACATTTACACAAGAAATAATACATAAAATATATTTTATTACTGTACCTATAAAAAGTATTAACTCCCTTTTAATTTTTTTTTTTTTACACAGAAAATAAGACACATACACTATTCTTAAGCTTTGACTGGTGAGTCTCTCCCAGCTCACCTGATCAAGCTAATAATTCTTTCAAAGTTGTGTCAGTCTTGTATTTATATTTGCAAACACACACACACATATATATATATATTGAACACTGCCGGGTCTGATTTGGTTCCTAAATCTGATTTTGAAATATGACGTGACCTGTAACTCATTCACTCAGGTGTTGTAGGCTGAGGATTTTCCACATAGGTGTGGTGTTAACACTCATGTACTAAACGTATTTATACTTTAGATGTTACATTAAATGCACTTTGTGCCCTTGTAATAATTTATATACAATATAGGAAATTATGTGTGATAAATAGATGACCATCTAAAAGTGAAATTAACTTAGGTTGTAGTGAAACATGATAACGAGTAAATTTTTTTTTGTTGAATAGCTTACCTCTGTTCTCTGCTTTAGCCGATGCTTCCAACAGGCTTACAATGCTAGAGATAGGGGCATAGTGTTGCATCTTGAAATTAAGCTTCAATAAGTCAACTAACAAGCATGAAAGAGTAAGTAATATGAATAGAGTAAAAATAGTGATTTCTTTGCATGGGCAACACTATGCCCCTATCGCTAGCATTTTAAAGTGGAATTAAAAATTCATTATTTCTGACATGGATGTTAAAGATGTCTGTATCACTGTACTTTTATTTATGTCACAAACACAACACTTATGGCCCAATCCCATTTCACCCCTTGGCCCTACCATTTTCCCCTACCTCTGTTTTCTGCATGCAAGGGGTAGAGGTGTCCTGATTCTTGTTAGGCTGGAGGGGTAGGGGCAAGAGACAGGGCTCTTCAGAGATTTTTAAGAGACACACTTCAAACGAAAGGGCGTGAGAATCTCTGCTAAGATGGTGGAACAAACAAGCAAAGAAACCCACACGTATAAGTATTTTTCTTGTTAAAAGTGACGCTAAGAACTATATTACCAGAGTTTAATGTGTAGTTTCAGTGTTTTATAGCCGAATTCTTCATAATAAGCATAAAAAAGATTACTAGTAATTTGTCTCAGTAGCTAGCTAGCAAGCTAACTTTCCCATTCCACCTTAAATGGTGCAACGGACAGCAAGGGCTGCAGCATTAAAGGCGGAAAGAAAAAAATAAAATAAAATAAAAGCTAATCAAAGCTAATTTAGGCTCCCTAGCAGCTAGGTTACTGAACTTTAGCGCTCTGTTATAAGGGGAAGAGTTACACTCGAAAACAAGGGTTAGGGGTAAGTGGTACAACCAAGGGCTGAAATGGGATTGGGCCTATGTTTACATATTGTATATCTTCTTCAATAAAGGCAATACAGGGCATTCACAAGACAGAGAGAGAGAGAGAAATTGTTGCAATAAAGGATTTATTGTTATTTGCGGCAAACAGACAAACCCATACAGTCATAATTTGCAGGCTTCAGGACTAAAATATACAAGAACAATATGACAAAGGTCTGTATCAGCTCATATCCTAATAGAAGGGTAATGTCAAACACTGTGTTTAAAAGGTGCTAAATAAAAGAGCCCCCTGATGATCTCTACGCATCTGTTACACACACATATGTACACACACACACACACACACAATGCCAAAAACAAAAAAGGTGAATAAAACTACTTTTTCCTTTTCTTTATAGAAAGACTATTACTCCCAAACACACGTCCAACTGTTTTAACATTGTTAAACATTGTATTTAAGCATGGAAATGGCGTAACAGGAAAAAGCAACATTGAAAAATAATAATACGCAGCACTAGAGCGGTGCGTGTGTATATACTGTGTTGTGTTTCGCCAACAAAGAGAGTTAGATTTAAAATGGCATTCAAGACATTGTGCAGCGGTTTGGCTTTTTGTTTGATTTGATTAGAGTGTGGAATGGAATTACAATAGCATTACTGTATAGCACTGAACACTCGGCCTGCCAGACAGAGCAAAGGTGTGTGTGTATTAGTGTGTGTGTGTGTGCTTGGTGGACAGCAGTGCTTAGATCCTCTGAGCCTACTACCTGTGATCCACACTTCTATCTCTCTGTCTTTCTCTCTCTCTCTCTCTCTCTCACACACACACACAGTTCTGCATGACTGCTCCATATTCCCCAATCTACTCCATGTTCTTCGAGCATGAAAAGGCAGGGCTCTGAGATGAAATAAAAAACAAATCAGTTTGCACCAAGCAGAACCAATATTTTAACATAAGCACTCTTGCAGTAAGAACAAAGGTAGCACTGCTTAATCCTGCTCCTTTCCTGAATGCAGGCCTAATTATACCTCAAATAATAAAACAGACAATATGGAAAGCTGGTAGACTTGTTTGTTCTCTTTGCATTAATAAGCACATGTTTGCATGCACACCATATAGCCAGTAATTATTTACTAGAGTTTGTTATAATAGAATATACAGTATTGCCTAACAAGGTCATTGCAGCAAACAAAACAACAACAGAAACAACCAACCAATAAACAGCAAACAGGCCTCATTACATTAAAGCATGTCTATCACATCCTTTAATGTAATGAGGTTTAGGCTGCGATACATTTACATCGTGTCCAGTAGGCTAGTTTTAAAGAGGAGGGCCAGCAAACAGTAGGCAATGGGTTCAAATCTCTGAATTTGCATTTCTCTGTGGTTCTTGGGCAAGGCAATTAAAGACACTGCAGTCCTGCCACTGCGACACTCCCGGACACTTGCATTTAGACTTATTTCCATTAGATGAAGCTCAATATAGTTTCATATATGGCTTATATGTGTCTGTGGAATATGTGTGTGGTTCCTCCTGCATTAAATGTGGGTGTGATTTCCACATTCCAAATTGTCTGTTCACACAACCAGTTACAATCCTTACCACTAGACATATCACCAGTATAAAATACTAGAGACCCAGACTTGATTAAAAGTACAAGTGCTCCATCAAAAAGGTGACTTGAGTAGAAGTTTAAGTGTCCTCTAGGCTCAGCTCTTAAATGGAAGAGAGCAGAGTAAAAAGGTGAATGGGAGCAGCAAAGTCTTATTATAAGATCAACTTCATGACTTGATTTGCTAAATGATAAGCAGCTTCATCAAATTTGGTAAAAGGCCATCTATCGCTCTGGCTTTAGTGATAATGTGGGTTTGGAATTATTTATGAGTACTGATGCAGCACATAAAAAAATTATCGAGTAAAAGTGTTGAATTCATAAAAAATATGTAGTGAAAAAAATGATGCTCCAATAGAGAAAGATACAGCATTTTAGTACTTAAGTACAGTAGTGAAGTTGTGCTACTTTACTATACTATTTCTGCTTACTACCCACTGCACTGTCCACTGTAGGTGGTAAAGCCTTCTGTGACTTTTTCCAGGTACACACTGTAGATAAATTAAGCAATAATACAAGGGAGTGCTAAAAGTGCAAGTGCCAATATTACACGTTATAGCACAAACCTCGAGTGTATTATTGCGATTATACCACCAGTTCCATTATCACTGGAATACGATCTGTTTGGTTATAAAAACTCCACGAGTTAAAATAGTACCATTACTGATGTGTTTGTAGCCGCACTGCATCGTTGCTAGGTTATCTGTATATGGAGGAGTAATACATGGAGAGCTTCGGTTACAGTGCATTACCGGCTGATAACGGCACTCTTAGAACGCCTCTCAGCCAATCACATTGCAGGGTCGAACTAACTGTAGTATAATTAATGTTAAATGCTCACACAACTTTAGAAAATGAAGACCTTGTCCATATTGCACCCACTATATCCGTCCTTGCTTAAACTTATAATAATAATAATTAACATCAACTTGCTATGAGCACACTGGCTACTGTACAACATCACGCACAAGTGATGCATAAACTCACTTTATGATCTGTGTACATACTGCTATGTATCATTCTCAGACCAAATAATAATGAATTTTCTTTTTTCATCTCAGATTTTTTTTTTTAGTTTGTAAGATGAGTTTTAAGCCCTGTAATAAGGAAGGAGGGGGCATAAAATACAGGCATGAATAAAGAATTTCTAATCTAATCTAGTGAGTGTTTTAGAAAGAGAAAAAAGTGATAGAGAGAGACACACACAGTGAGAGAGGGAAAGAGAGAGAGTTTGTGCTGTTTTATTCATGGCTCTGGGCTGCTGTAACAAAGACCAGAACCAGACTCAGAACGCACTATAAAGAATAGAACAGCCAGGCAACAGGTCACCCCAGTGGAAGCAGAGAGGATGATATTGTGGCTAAAGGTTATAAATGTATAATGGGGAGGCCTGGAAATCTGGGAGGACTGTGTGGAAAAACAGAAGCATTGCAGCTCCATTGACTCATCATATCAAGGGAGAAAAGCCCACAGAATAAAAGAGCATACCGTGTACACTATTATACTGTATGATTCAGAACTGATACTGATACTGGGAACACTGTATACTCGCCAGTTTTATAATTTAATGATTCCTTCTATCACACGTGAAGATTTCTGCATCAAAACATAAATTGTTTATTTTTAAATCATGAATAATCTCTCCATGGTCAGAAATGTCTTCACCTCATTTTTGTTTCTGCATTTCCTGCATTTATTTTTGTATTAGTGTGTCAACTAGTATTTTCTCCCCACAATTAGATCAAAGCTACATTTAACATTATGCATCAGTGTAAATCTAACTCTCCCACGACAATCGCTGCTTATCCATCCCTCCCTACGCAGGCACTGCCATCAGGTAAATCCAAAAGGGGTGAAGAGGAAGGAAAAAGCACAGAGCAGGACTAGATTAGAGTAAAGTCAAATCACACAGAGCAACAGATATCATCAAAAGTCCAAATAAACAAATATCAAGTGTGTTGTCCTGCTTTTTACGTAACAAGAAAATCTCCCCTGTATTTTTCAAAAAGCTTATTTTGGTTAATACGTAAATTTATTTTGGTTACATTAAAGGAGACCTGAAATACAGTAATTGTGTGCACTTCACCCAAACAGGTTTTAGAATGAATCCGATACATGTGAAATCAGCCACTGGCTGTTTTCAAATTGCTGCCAGTGCAGCGTCACCAGACCAGACAGACAGACATGCTTGGAGGAATGTGCCAGATCCCAAGGTATGATGCATTAGCCAAATGAATGCAATAGCCAAGTCTGAGAGACCTGAATCAGGAGGCTAAAGAAAAGTGGTCCAAAATTCCAGTAGTGATTTGTAAGAATCTGATTTGTGTTTACATGTAGCCACTGATTTCAGTCTCCAAAGCATTTGCTACTAATTATTAAGACAAAAGTACTATAAGTCCATTTCTGGAGTTCTACCAGGAACACTCCAGAAGTAAGCATTCAATAATAACAGATTAAATTTTGATAGTATTAACAATGTATTAGGTAATTTATGGAAAGTTTGTCTTTGGCGTAGGCCCCATTGTCGGCCCAGGTATGCAGCATCTGGAAGCTTGCAGATCCTGCTGTATGTTGGAGGCAGGAGCGGATGTTTTATGTTGGTGTTTTGCGAGCAGTAAAAATGCGTAATGTCTGTTGTCTGTGTTTATACTTTTTGAATCATTAAATAAATTAAATCAATCCAATCAATTAATCAGTCAACCCCCCGGCAGTCGGTGGGACCAAACTGGAGGTGGTGGGGAGGAAGGAAGGAAGGAAAACGAAAAAGGTCTTATAAAGACAGGTGGAATCTGGTAATTGGTTGAGACACAAGTGACAGGCACAGAAGTTTCCTGCTAGAACTAGCTCCGAGCTTATAGTTCTGTGAAATTATTCAAATTTGACTTTTGACTACAAATATACAACTATAAATAAACATGTGAATGTTCTGGTATTAGTGGTAGTTAAATTTGCTGATTTCCTATTTTCCTGTTTTGTGCCTCGTTCCAGAAAGCAGTCTGCTCCTAATAGGTTAGCTGAGATGGAGCTAAACTAGTGTACACCTGAATAGATGGATACAGCATACAGTGAATGAACATGTACATATGTTTTTTTTTTTTATTACAACACATAAACTATACATTAAAAACATTTGTGCAAATTAATTTCCGTTTATGACCCATGAGGACCTGGTAGAGACAGATTTTTAAAAACAGTTTAAAAATCTTTAGGGTTATTATTATAATGTTTATCAGCAGAGGGCAATAGTAAGCTGCAGGAAAGGAGCGAAGACCTTGTTTGGTTTCTGTGTTTTTAATATCAAGTCTATGTGGGGACAGGTTTGTTTTCACCAACAAAAATAGATTTGCTGTTCCTGTTTACATCTCCTAATGAACTCCTCTGGCTGAAATCTCCATTCACTTAACATAATGTAATATAAACAGTGCCGCACGCCAGTAAACACAGGGCTGCTGCAGCTCCTCGCAGAGTGTTGGCTGTGGGATTTTATATCTTTCAGCACGGTGTCACCCCACTGCATCCCTGCATTTCAGGACTAGTGTAAATAGTTTTGCACAGTTTACACAGTGTTTCAGAAATATTATAGATCAGTCGTGACGTGTATGTTTTCTGGAGTTATGCACTGTTATGCACTGTGTTCAAGGATAATGTAGCTACTATGTAGTTGAAGCATATCTGATCAATCAGCATTATGCATACATTTAACCTAAACTGTGTCCAGCTGAAATTTAGTTGGAGCTTTATGAGGTTTAGCAGACAAAGGGTGTACTCACACTAGGCAAATCCGTGCCGTGCCACGGTTTATTAGGACTCTAGCATGGTACGCATACAGTGTGAGCGCGATGGAACAAGATGTAAACATACATGGCGGTCAGCATTTCCATCAGGAAAAGCACTGCCTCTCAGGAGTATGCTTTGTGTAAATTACAGCGGATTATCTTTTATAAAGAAGACATGATACAGAGAGAGGGTGCTTTGTGTGACGGGGGTGCTGAATTCGGCACAACACCAGCAAGCCCACTGAGCAGCGAGTGAGGTAAGAATGCTCGGGCACGGATTGTTTAAACGCAGTGTGAGTGCAGACCAGGGAGTGGGGAAAGGGCAGAACCTTGCTCCAGCACAATTCTACCAAACCGTGCCTAGTGTGAGTACAACCTAAAACCCTGATGCTAAAGCCTGGAAGACACAAGCCTGGAAAGTTCATGCAGCCGGAATCCAATTGTCCATGCTCTCTCTGGGTGGGTAGATGGTGATCTCGGTCCGCATAACTTGGTTGATGCATCATAGCTGGGGATCTGGCGCATTTCACCATTTCACCGGCAGTCTGGTGATGCTGCATTGGCAGCAGCTTAAACGCAGCCAGTGGCTGATTTTACATGTATCTGAGGAAGCATGTGAATGTCCTCACCCTCCCAGTGCTGGGAGCATTGCAAGTGATGGGACAGTCCATAGACTGTGTATAGCTGGACAGAGCAGCATCTCTCAAAATTGAAGCCACCACAGGTCGGGCGCCCCCTGCTGTTCGGTTGCAGAAAGCTGTGTAACCCCACCCATGCCCATAGGTTTTAATGGCAAAACAGACAACTCTCAATCACATTTTGTCCTATATACTGTAATTCTACCTCCATTATTTAAATGCAACAGCTAGTGTAACCTCTGCTCATATTGTCAAATGTTTATATCCCCACAGAATTCAGCTCTATTCAAAAAGGTGTGGTTATTTTAAAAGGCCTGGGTTACACCTAGCCAGGGTGGGACCAATAACTGTATGGGTGGGACCATAGACTGTGTGAGCTCTGTGGAGGCAGCCCTCAGGGGTGGGGTTATTTAAATGAGTAGGCTGTCTCTCCACAGTCTTTCTCCCTCCTCTGGTCTCTACTGCGCAGACTCGGGTTTCAGATCGCCAACATGAGTGGATGGAATAAATGAATGGAAACGGCGACACAGCATCTGTTTTTTTTTTTTTTAACAGTCTCTGGGGCAGTCCTAGTGCGTGGGTGTATTGATTGGCCTTCACATCTTAAGGACAATTTAGGTTTCTTAAAACGTGAACTTACACTTTAATGACCAATGCTCAGTGCATGTTTGATTATTAACATGGGCCAAACATCTTTTTTTAAGATTCTAATAACTATTTATTAGAATATTAGAATTTCAATAAGAAAAGATAATCCTATCTACATAATCTAATATAACAATAACCTCTCTCCTCTTTGACAGAATTGAAATGTTTGTCTTCAGTTCTTCAGTCTTCATTTGCAGTGTATGTCATGATGTTCAAACCAAAGAATGAGCTTTTAAATGTATTTGGCTTATTCAGCTTTTACTGGGACATTTATCATCAGCTTTATGTATATGTTTGTTTGTTTTTGCATGACTGTGTGTTTAATGAATTGCTATTTGCATGGTAAAAATAAAAATAACCAATAACAATCCTTGTTGATAAATGAGCAAAGGTCTTTGTTTTTAAGCTTGGCAAAAATATGCCCTGCAATAGACCAGTGTCTCAGAGAGTTTCAACTGGCAAACATACAAACAACATATTTTGTAAGTGAATAATATTAGGCTACAGAATGTTTGTGCTGCATTGTTGATCCTGTTAATATGCACAGATCTGAACATATGGCAGAAATGTTACAGGGGAAGTTTGCCATCATGATGTGAAACATGTCAGCTGATGATGATACACACAAAAATACAGTCTGAAAAAACTGACAGCGATGAAGATGCTAAAAAGCTACCCTGCTGAAATATATCTCACCTCACAGAAGTTGATGAAATGTAAAAAGATTAAATCAAGCTTCCAGGAATAACCAGTCATGTTTGTGAAGCTACAGAATTTTATTTTTTTTTTTGCACATGTCAGTAACATCTGGCAGGTTTCCACCAGCACCACCAGATAAATCATCACATGGTTAAACAACTCATATCTTGTTATTTCAATTGAAGTCTACTTAAACTGTTTGTGTAACAAAACAGCATGAACTCAATACAACATGTTCCAATGTTACTTTAAGACTGAAAAAGATTTAAGAGAAAGGTTAAGATTTAAATCATATCTATTGTGAGCTCTGTGCTCTTATTCAAATCAGACTGGGCCTAAACACTCATTATAACTCCAATAAAAATGATGTAGCTAAATTTCAATAGTAGCTAAAATTTCAATTTGCTACACGCTCTATTTTTATTGTATATAATGAAAGGGTATTTTTTGTTTCTTTTTTTTTGCTTAATATATACAGTATATTTTATATATCATTCTAAATATCTTATTTCAGAGTTAGGAAACTTCAGTTTTCCAGAGTATGGCTTCAGTTAATTCTAAACAGAACTGTTTGTGATTTCTGATGAGGCTACTATATGACACACTGCAGTGTTCATCACGTCCTCTCCCAGAGGATAATACTCTAAAACTGTTTGATTATTTCCTTGATCTATTGCTCTTAATTTCACATATACCTGGTATCACTGGCCTCGTCACTTTACCAATAAACTAAAAAACAGACAGCAAGCATGATTTGGTTGAACTACTAACTGAAAATCTCTGGAGAAAAGAGAGAAAGCTTCAGACCATCAACAAAGATTTATCCAGAATTCTAAATACATCTTTGACAGATCCAATATTTCATTATTATTCTCTCTCTCTCTCTCTCTCTCTCTCTCTCTCTCTCTCTCGCTTTCTCTCTCTTTCTCTCTCTCTCTCTCTCTCTTTCTCTCTCTTTCTCTCTCTCTCTGGTCACACTACTGTCCAGTTTTTCCTTGATGTCTAATATAAAGGCATGCACATGCTTGGAGAGAGATGGATGGACAGATGGTCGGGATGGATAGATGAGTGGATGGGTGGAAACATCTCTTTATTCCTCTGTGACTGTGACAGAGCGGTGGGCTCGCGACCTTCAGGGAGGCGCTAACGCCGATGTCAGCCGCCAAGTTGTCCTCAAGGGACAAGGTTACTATGGCAACTAAACCAAAACATGCCCTCGGCCTGTGCTCCATGTCAGCAGCCACAATTAATTACTGAGTCTGCGAGCCGTAATATAAATACAGTAGAGCTGAATTTAGACACAATATTTTTGTGTGTGTGTGTGTCTGTGTGTGTCTGTGTGGGGGTGTGTGTCTGTGTGGGGGTGTGTGTGTGTGCGTGTTAGAGCTGTAGGCTTGGTTACAGGCTGGAGGAGAGGAGATTAGGTGTTTGAAAGCGTCTCAGTGTGTTCTGTTCTCCCCCTGTAGAGTTGGTTGTGTGTAGTCCGTATGTTTACCTAATGGCTACAGGAACTCCCATAACCCCCTACACGCACACACACGCACGCACACCTCTCCTCGATGATCGATATGTAATGATTAAAATGATTAATAGTGGGGCCGGGTATGCCCTGACTCTAATCCATCTCTGACAGACAGTGTGTATAATGAGAGGCTGGATATAGCATCCATCCCAGTCTCCCTGCAGACACACCAGACACCCTACGGCCACCTTAACCAACTAACCCACTTTCACTCAGACACCAGAGGAGGGGCGAGTGTGAGAAAAGAGAAAAGGAGAGGGAGAAGCAAGAAGAGAGAGAGAGTAATGTTTAAGGCTGGGTGATACAAGAAAACATTACATTGCGGTACTTGAAGGAAAATCTTGTTGATGGACAAAATGTGCTATAATATTTAGGCAAGTTGAAATAAAAGGAAACAAAAAAGTGTGAGCACCTAAAAAATGAAATAAAATAAACTGAGTTTTAGCTTCTTCATTTTAAATAATTAAAAATAACTAAGGAACTCTGGGTGTAAGTGTTAAAAGAAGAAACGTTCCTATATGTCTATCTAATCTAGGAGGGGCCTCAAGTGCTGTGTCACAGTTCAGTGGAGTTAGTATGGCCAGGTAGAAAAGAGTACAGGCTGTGTGTGTATGTTCCTCCATGTTTACCCCCCTTTGTGTGTGAAGTATGCATCCTTGACTTAAAGTGAGTGGATTACCTAATGTTTAAAGTGGTCAAGAGTAGTTGCTTTAATACTATTGATATTTTGAATAAAATTTGGTTAAAATCTGTTACAAATGTGCAAAATCCTTTCTAGTAACGTCTTAAGGCAACCTAGAGAGTTCTGTTAAGTGTATGTCATGTTTTTTGGCTTATAAATGAGTGGTAGCTCCATGTTGTACTGCTAGTAAGAGTTCTAGAAACTTCTCCGTAGAAAATAGGTGATTTACCAATTTTTTAGGCCACTCAAGTAGCTGTTTCATGTACTATATGCCCAGGAGGATAACTGTGAATGTAATTGCTAAATATGTCCACCATAGTTAATTCTAAAACAATTATGGGAAATACTTTCATGCTTTTCAAGCTCTGTATTCAACTAAGCCTGTGTGCAAGTAAAGTGCTGCTGTGTAACACACCTGAGGTGTCAGTATAAATAATCTTTAATCACCACTAACACCAGTGTTCTGACCGACACTCTGAAGGAGGACAAATCATATAGAACCAGCCTTATTCTACAGTCCACTTAACTTACCTCTATCGAACAGTAAGTCAAGTTGTTTTACTGTCAATACTGCATATGTACAGGACATTGAATTGAATTGAATTGAAATTACGTTACTCTCCTTGCCAAAGTTACAACAAGTAGAGCAAGATAAAAATATAAATATAAAAGAATGAGAGACACTAAATGTACAGTACAACAAGGACACAGATATAGACATAGATAGAGAAAAGAGACACAATACAATAGTGCAATTTTTTGGGGGGGTTGGGTTGAAGAGGGAATGACAGTACAAGTATAAACTGAACCTGTATAAACAGTAGTGCAATATAGTGGTATAAAAGCTTAAGGCTGGTAAAGTGAAAAAGGAGCATACAGCTCTTTAAAAGTCACAGTCGTAGGGGAAGTTAAAATGAGTATGGTAGTGCAAATATAAGCAGTAGTGCAGGCTTGGGGTGTGTGTAAGAATTCATACCCATTTTAAGAGAAAAATAACTGCTGGTTTCAGTAATAATAATGGCAATAATAACAATAATGTCTTTCACTGACATATATTTGTAGAGTACAATGAAGATCCTTTTTTTTCGTATATATCTCATCTTAGAGGCCAGGGTCAGTGCACAGGGTCAGCCATGCTACAGCACCCCAGGGACAAAGGATCAATCTCACAGTTCTGCAATCAATAACACACTGCTCTACTGCTGAGACACAACTGTCACTTGTTTAAAAAAAATGAAGCTATCACACTCTTTGTTAAAGAGAGATGTTTTAAAGTGTAGAAGTTTTTAATGTACATTTATTAAGGCATATGTTCACCCAGCAGCATTTCTTAAAAGTGACCCAAATCTGATATTTTTAATCATATGTGACACAGATGAATGTAAATGTAACACATACATACATAACGTAACATATTCAGTTCTGATTTTGGTCCACTTTCGTATGTGGGACTGAATTCCAAAAATATATGCAATATGTAACTATATAGACAGCTCCATCTGAATTGCAAGATCAGAAAGTCTGAGACTTTTACATCCAGGTGTAAGGGGAAAAAAAGCAGTGAGTGGAAGGTTGCATGTAGAAAGGATGTAGCAGTATTAAAATAGACAACCTCATCATTCACTGACATTCAGAGGAAGATTGTTCACATGACAGCAGATACACTGTTGTCCTGTGAACAATCTTCCTCTGAAAACAGAGAAAACATGACTCACACACAAATTTACAGCACCAATCAACCCAATAATGCAAACAGTGTTATCCTCAAATTCAAAGAAAAGGTGGTATTATGGCGCCGAGGTTGGTCCAGCGGTCTAAAGCGCTGCCACTATGAGCGGGAGGTTGCAGGTTTGAACTCCAGCTCATGCAGCTTTGCCATCAAGCTGCCGGCGCTCAGAGGGGGGCAAAATTGACCCTGCTCCCTCCAGGTGGGTAGATGGCACTCTTTCCCCACATCAATAAAAGGTGATGTCTGCAGCACAGGGCGTCTGTGAGCTGATGTACCGGAACCGAGCAGTGATGCTACTCAGCAATGCTGCATCAGCAGCAGCTCGAAAAGAGGCGGTGTCTGACTTCACATGTATCGGAGGAAGCATGTGTAAGTCTTCACCCTCCTGGTGTGTTGGGGCATCACTAGTGATAGGGGGAGTCCTAATGAGTGGGTTGGATAATTGGCTGTGCAAAATTGGGGAGAAAATGGGGAAAAATTAATGATTATTTCAGTCCAGACTTTAGGCTATCATAAGGACCCCCTCTTTACCGCTCCATGTACAGTCATGGAACTCCGGGATTTCTATGAGACGTCTCTGCTAAAGTGGCTCAGTGTGCACAGTGCTTGCATCACTCTGACGTGTTTTCTGCTGGATCAAACGATAGTGTAAACGAGCTTAGCAGAAGACAAAGGGATTGCGGCAGACGAACTGACCTGATTTCAGACACAATAACGTCTCCACAAACATACTGACACATTTCTGAAACACAATGCAATGTGGGATGAGTTTGTGTGTGCGTGTGCGTGTGTGTGGATGATGGATTGACTCGGTTCTAGTTTGCTATTTGTGGCCATCTCAAACTGGTGTTATCAGCTTGGTGCGTTTGACTCTAGTGCCCTCCTCCAGACAAATACAAATGACTCAGCTTTTATACACCCACAAACATACTGAGACTGAAACACAGGCTAGTAAAGGAAAGGAAAACACTAGATAACAATGGTTGACATTCACCTCAGAACATATCTCAATATAATAAAACTACATAAACACATTGGTTCAAGTATTAAAATAATTCCAGTACTATAAAATACTACACAGCCAAATCAGTTTATATAAAAAACAGTGTAATCTCATAATGCAGTCTAATGAGTCATGCTGTTCTTTAATCTTTTTTCTCTGTGTCTGTTGGGGCTTTGTTTCAAGAAAGAAAAAGCAAGCTTCCATTCTGACAAAAATGGGTCATTTCACTGAAAGTGGTACAAAACATAAAACATAACAAGTCCAAGAAGGACCAAAGCTGCTTTGAAGACAAACAGTTTTGTATTCTATATGATCTTTTCATTATGTGCCCTCCTAATGTACCCTAAATTTCACAGCCTGTCAACAGCAGTAGGATAATATGTAATAGAGGTATTCCTATTAATTATATCATATTAATGTACATTTATATTCATTGCATTAACATATATAATGGTAAGTGAATCTTGTTAACTCATTTTTAAATAAAGCTTGTAATATGCACTGATAAATGTTGTGAAATTGTGCTATTTAAATCTAAATATCTAAATGTTTGCAAAAAAAAAAAAAAAACAGATAAAGACCAGCTGATCATCCAGAAAAAACATCCCCTATGCTATTTAAGAGCTAGTTAACAAGTTAGCCTTTAAGCATAGAGTCTGTTTTCTGTGGATGACCAGCTGGTCTTGAGCTGGATTTTTTTTAGATACTGTATGTTACTGCAGATTGGCTCTCTTTATTTAAACTAAAGATATAAAGTTTTAGTCAGTGCTGCTTTTTAGTGTACAGGACAGCTAATCAGAGCAGAGGAGAGAACATATGTTAACCCCAGTTACAACCCAATATTATATGTATGGTGATTTAAGCATGTAGACAGGTTGAAAAATGGTCACATATTAATAGCAATAATTTGTGACAAAATATTCAGCATTTAAGTCATTGTTATAGGCTATGTTAATATTAGCAGACTAAAGAGACTCAAATTTGTATTTTTGGGCTTCGTGTGACATAGATATTTTTTTCTGCAGGACTGTGTGAACTTGTTAAATTTGATCTTTTCAAACTAGATTTATGTCACTTTCATATGTGTTCCTAAATCAGATATGTATTTGATCCATATGCATGTGAATGTAAATTACAATGCTTGTAAATGTCCAGATTTTGTTTAATAAGTCTTCTTGTCAGTATACGTACATTTGGTGCTGTTTGTGAAGGAGGCAGTTGGTTATAGGAAAGCTGGTGGCAATTTTTGCATTTAAACAGTTATTTCCATTCACAAAAGACCAGACTCTGATCTTTATGAATGAAGAGAGACCAACATACTCAAAATTGGAGCTCAAATGACTGTTTTAAATTACTGATAAAAATCAGTTAAAAACCTCATAAATACTTTGTAGAGTTTGGCTGAATAATGTACAAAAAGGCATTACATCCAGATACAATTCACTTGCATTAATGAATGTAAACTGTCAAGAAGTGTACTGGAATTAGTTAATGAGGTTTGTAATGTGAAATTATTCTATTGCATAAACTGAACTTTAATACTAAAGAGGAATATGAAACTGAGTGTGTCCAAATAGTTCATTAATAAGGCTATTGAAGATAGCTTGGATTTCTTAGATGTGCATCTTATCTTATGTCCAGGGTTAACATTTTGCTGGCTTTAGATAGCAAGCTAATTTTCATTCCAATCCATCGAAACACTATAGCATCGCTAGCATTTTTACTAGCTACAGCAGGCCGTAAAAAATAGCCTACATAATTCCAAACAAGCTGTCTTTACAGAGTAGGCATCCACATATTAAATAATGGCTTTGGGATGAAGACTCTTGGAAAAAGTCTTCAAAGCATTTGGCACATAAAACACTCGTGATATCCATTTGACATCTGTGTAGACACTATTCAGCAGAACTACCAATCCACTGTGCAATTACAAATGAAGAATGAACAGATGGCTCAGAGAGACTCTTTTATTTTCTTCCAGCTCTCTCTCTCTCTCTCTCTCTCTCTCTCTCTTTCTCTCTCTGACTGTATGAACATTGCGCTGTTTGATAGGGTTGACCTTTTCATGCCTCTTGAGTTTGAATAGATTTGACTCCTTTTCTATGAGCTGCCATCATAGCAGTGTTCAAACAGACACTGAGACAGATACAGGCAGGCGCATTACATACACACACATACATATGCCATTTAGTGAAACTCACAAGTGGGAAAGCAACACACACTCAGACACACGTACATGCACATATGCACATATGCACACACACACACACACACACACACACACACACACACACACACACACACACACACACACACACACACACACACACACACACACACACACTGAACAGATATTCCGCTGCACTGAGCTAGACTGCAGGGAGCAAGCGAGCAGGAGAGGAAGCCAAAGGAAGGACACAAAGCTCCTCACACTCAGAGGCCACATCCATCAACCGGACAGCTCCGCGTAAAATATGTGTGTGTGTCTGGGGCTGGGAGGTAACATGGGTGTATTAAAGAGAGAAGGTGCATATGGGCTGAACAAGGAAGACAGTGCAAAAGGGGGCTTTAATCCACATAAGAAAAAAATGGCTCCAATTTCCTGTGACTACTATCCAAGGACAATTAATGCAATGGTGCAAATACCCCTATAATGCCACAATGGCCCCAATTGCCACTTTACTCTAAATGCTCAACTTCTAGATTCACCATTCACTTTGTTGTCTATCTGTTGCCATGGACAATTTGTATTAGTCACCTTGTAGACCATAGAACCGCACTTGGCTGTATAATGTTGGGTGCTGCACCTCTCTCAGAATTTAGCAGTCACTTTAATACAAGTATCACTGCTGTGTTGAGAATGATTCTTCACTCAAATAATGTCTTTTTAGTACAACCATCTCTAAATTTTTCTCAGCAATGACGTGACTGTGACAGTGAGTGTCAGTTCTACAGATAAAAATTCTTGTTGAGGAAAGAGTTAATGACCAGACTGGTTGGAGCTGACAAAAAGGCTACAGTAACTCAGACAACCACTCTGTACAACTGTACAATGTACAATACATTAAATCCCGATGTAAATGGGCTACAACAGTAGAACTTAGGGAGATTCACAACATGAATATGCATGATGCAGTTGTGTAAAAATGAACTAGAATCTTAAAGGAATGTTTTCAATATCTTGTTTAATCTATGCCACAAATAGTTGAGGCTGTATTGAGAGCAATAAGTGACCCTAAAAATATTAGCATAGGGTTCCATCTAAAGTTCTCAGTGAGTGTCTATATGTGTGTGATTCGAAATGTTCGTACCTTATTCATAACAAAATAAAACTGGGGTCACTTGACCATTTTTATATGATGTTGTATATGTTTTAATTGCCTTTTTTTTACCTTTAACTTTTTATTTTATTTTATTTTTTTTACTTTTATTGTTTCCAGCTTATGTCTGCTTACTGTTTCTTTTCTTGCAATTTTTATTGTAATAAATGCTGTCTTTTTCACTGTCAATCTATTTTTTATGTACTGGCTGTACACTGTAAATTAGTGTTATTCCTAATACATATTTAGATTCAAGATTATTTTTGCATTTGTTTCTGCAAAAAGTCTTGTGTGATAAGCCTGCAGTTTAAGAATAATATCAAATCGCTATACAATTTATCTATAGTAAAATTTTCTGTCCTGGGCTCTGATTGGCTCAGCTATCTGAAAGTGTATGGGGTAATTGGCTGAGCTACATGTTTTCTAATTCTTCCTGTGATTAAAGTTTTTTTGTGGTTATGTATATGGTTCTATAGCACCTAAAAAGGGTATAGTCATAAGAAATCTTTTTTTTTTGTTTGTTTTTTAAAGAGAGAGTACCCTAAGATGCTACATCTACCCAGCCAGCGTGACTATTCATGTAATGACAGACATGCTTTCTGTACACGTGAGCTTACCAAACCATCAAAATGTCAAGTGCTGCTGTACACCCTTAAATCAAACCTGAACCCATTTATCTAAAGCTGTCCATCCCCGTGCGTATGCTTCACCTGTGTCATGTTTTCCCCTCCGAGATGCGCTTTAGCAGCCCCACCACTGCGGCTGAGAGGCATGTGCACTGTGTTTTGGTGTGTGTCGGCTAACACTTTCATAATTGAGATATATCTAGGCTGCTGTGATCCTTACGTAAGTGCGTCTCATTCAAAGCAGTCTAGTCCTGTGTGCACAGGCACCGGCACGTGTGATCAGCAAAAAGAGCTTTACTTTCCTGCAAACCACAGCCATTCTGTTCCACAAACTCCACACACAAACAAAAGTGTGCGAGGTGCAGAAACGTCTCGCCGTGGTGCTCTGTTCTCATGGAGCCACTTCATCATGAACATGATCTACCACAAACCTGCAGAGCAGACGGCAAAAACTCAGCTTTGACTGCGGCAAAAACATCACCACTCCATATCTCCATCTCGCTCTCTCTCGCTGCTGTATCTACTAACTCTGCTTATTTTCTGCAGCTTTACTTTGTTTCTCCAACTCTGTTTGTTCCTGGTGATAGAAATAAGACAAGAGTAAAGAGAAGAGCAGAGCATCCGATAAAGAAAACAGAATAAAAGAAAATGAGAGGAATAAGAGATGGAAATATAGAGTGAGAGAGAAAAGTTAAAGAAAGCACTGTGCTAGGCTATGTTAGGAATTTACTGACGGGTGGGAGCACACATGAGAATATGGCTCAGATCTCCAGATTTAGGAGGCCTGAGGACTCAACAAAGATCTGTCCACAGCAAAACTTCTCCTCTTCTATTTTCTGTTCTTCTCCAGCTACAATTCTCATTTTCTCAGTCAGAGACAGGATAACTTTCCTGTGTCAGGATCTGTGTAGACACATGCTCAGCCAACATTTCTTCTGAATTCAAGGGTTTTAATAGGAGGCTGGCTTTAGTAAAGTCTTCTGAGATGTTTACTCATCTCAGAAGACTTTACACTACACGGTAGAATGCTGTTCTGAAGACTGATGTACTGATGTTGCACTGCTTTACTGCTCAAAAGAGGGCAGCTTTATACACGTGTAGCTAAAGCGTGGCCTTTCTTCTTGGTTTGGATGGTTTTCACACAGGAAAAAATCCAGGCTCAAAAATTGGTCTCGCAATAAACCACACGAGAATGTTCTCCTCCCCTTATTGTTTAGTTGCGTCTTGGGTGGGAGCAAGAAATTAAATACAGAAAGAAGGTCCTGTGTTTTGGGTTAGTGCATAACGATGTTAAGTATCTGGCCAAAGTACACATTAAACTACACCTACGAATGGTCCAGCTAAGCGCCGCTACTATGATCGGGAGATCACTGGTTCGAATCCCAGTCATGTAACTTGCTATTAGTTGCCAGAGCCCTTAGAGAGCACAATTGGCTTTGCTCTCTCTGGATGGGTAGATGGCGTTCTTTCTCCTCATCACTCCTAAGGGTGATGTCCGTCAGCACAGGACGTCTGTGAGCTGATGTATTGGAACTGAATCTCAGAACTATGTTGCCAGAATGTACCTTACCATTTCATCACACAATCACATGGCTCTGCAGGCACCTCCAGGAAGCTAATTAATGAAATTTTCAACACCTGTGAACTCTGTATAACTAAAACTTCGGAACACACACGTCTCCAAGTAATTGTTTGGTTTTGCCTGAATTACAAAGCGTTTTTCCTTGCCTGTGTTTTCTCTCATATATGACCCTGGAGTGTTCATTTCACCGGCTCCATGTATTTGTGGATCACCTGGACTGTTTATCTCCGACTCAGATGTTTGCCTTTTCTTCAAAACTGCAATGCTGTGTATGACCCCTAGACTGTTTATCGTTTATGGTATGTGTTTTCCACATAGCTGCTGCTCACTGTTACTGATCTTGCTCGTTTTGACTACGCTTTTGTATTGTGATCCCTTTAATTAAACATCTGCGCTGCATCTGCGCATGTCTGAGCCCTGTCCGACTATGACACTAAGTTTAGACCACATTCTCACCACAAACAAACCGCTCCAGAGCTTGTTTGGGACCAGACAGAGACCACCTTTCCTCTTTTAGGGGTGTTAAAAATGAATGAATTTAACCAGACTAAATAGAGCAAGTGTGAAAATGTGATTGTATTAGCAATGCTTTTCCATGAAGGTTATATAAGCTGTGTGTGTGTATTTGTAATTGTTTGTGTGTGTAACACCAATGCCAGCACCATGAGTGAACTTGAACACAGAATGGCATGTTTTCAGGTGAAAGGTATTTTAAAATGAAGCAAAATATTGTTTCCCTGACACTTTCATCATGATAAAACATTTTAAACATGATGAACAAATGTTATTTGAATTCTGCTGAAATGATAAATAGAGTTATAAATGCTGGCTGAGGTTTTCTGACAAACAACAGTCTGCAGTTTCTGTAGCTGTGTTGTTTATTATACCACACACATTCCATCTCAATCTCTCTCTCTCTCTCTCTCTCTCTCACTCTCTCTCACACACACACACACACACACAGGTGGCTCTTTCTTAAACACACCCAGTCTCATAATAGGGATCTCTCCTGTCAGCCAAATCCAAACTCAGCTGTACGGGACACTGCTTGCCCTTGGAGGAGACGGGTGGTGGGCAGCAATTTTTCGTAGGGAGGGAAAGCAGGGAAGACACACTCCAGCCTTTCTTTCCTTCGCCACCAAGCCGTTCCCGCGCTCCCTCTCAAGCCCCTTCGTCCCCGAGCACGGGAATAATGAGCGTCATTACCAGCAGCAGGCAGGCGCCATTGTCCACGAGGATATTACCAACCGGCATACTCAGTCAATTATTCAACCCCTTCACACACACACACACACACACACACACACTCACATACGGGTGTGGGGGGGGATTTGGAGTGTGCTACTTACACTACATCTAAGTAGGCCAAAGAGACAGAAAGGGAAAAGTATAACACCGACAGAGCTGGGACCGGCTGTGTGTCGGCTGAAAGAACTGTGAAAGAACAAAGGAAGACTGGAGTCTTCAGACTCATTTAGCCCTAATGCCACGATATGACTGGAGTGATATGAATAGGTAAACGTGATTAGCCTACTCCTGTCCTGGGAAGCCAAAGCAGTGCCTCACATTCTGAAAGAGATGACTAACAAAACCTACAGTGTGTGATGATCAGAGTAAAATTAGTGTAAGTGTATTAAAACTCTTCTGCTTCTGCTGCAGTTTCTGTATGTGAGTCACTGCTGCTGAAGCAAAACCCTGTAAAATATTTTCGCAGAAAAAAAATGGACAAACAGCAACATTAACAACAAGGTAAACGTTTTTTTCTACAGCATCAACAAGGTTCATATATTGCCTGAAGTCTGTAACATTGAATTAAGTTCTGAAATAACTAGTGTTTGGAAAGAGAAAGGACCTGAATCGTGTCGTTCTTACTGTAATATGCTGTAAACATCACCTCAGATAGTTTGTAGAGACTAGAATCAAAAAGCTAGTCCATTTGGATGTGATGCTGAGCACGTGCACTGAGCTTCTCTGGACAATCATTGAAAGGTCTGTTCTGAGTGGACCATGCTTTTTTAAAATGCTGGATGATCTTGGCCACTGGGCTGCAGCTCAGTTTCAGGGTATTGGCCGTCTTCATGTAGTGCAACAATTCCTCTTTTAAATCCTCAGAGTTCTTTGCCATGAGGTGCCATGTTGGAACTTTCAGTGATCAGTATGAGAGAGTGTGAGATCTGTACTACAACATTGAACACCTAATACCTAGTGACACTAACGAGTCACATGACATTTTGGATGGAAAATGAAAAGCAGTGCTGAGAGGGTGTACTCTCTTTTGTTGCCAGTGGTTTAGACATTAATGGCTGTATGTAGAGTTAATTTAAGGGAAGAATCAATTTACACTCTTATATAAGCTGCACACAGACTACTTCTTATTGTGTCAAAGTGTCAGTTTGTCAGTTTTGTCCCATGAAATTGTGTACTTAAATATCTGGAGAAATGTGAGGAGTGAACTCAATTTTGTAATACACTGGAAGTATGGATACCTAGATTTACAGTACTCAACATACAAAAGGTCAAGTCTGTTCTACAGTGCAAAATAAGTGCTAATTTAAGTACTTTTGGAAGAGATAAGTCTTAAGTTGCTGTAAAAGCGATGTTGCCATTGAGACAAGCAACAGAAGTTTGTTACACTGACTTGGAAATGTCTAGATACTTGTCTTCCATGCTTCTTAAAAGATGTTAGGTCAAGCTGAGCCAATACAGGCAGTAACAGATCTGGTTTTGGCAGTTGCCATCAAATGGGAGGAGCTGGACCATTATTGGTTTTGTAGGCCATAAGCAGGGTTTTAAATCTGATGCAGGCAGCTACCGGAAGCCAGTGGAGGGAATGCAGCAGAGGTGTTACATGACTGAATTTGGAGGATTGAAGGCGAGTTGAGCAGCTGCTGTGCTCTAAATCAGTTGCAGGGCCCTGATGGCATGCAGTTAAATCCCAGTCAGAAAGGAGTTGCAGGTGTCAAGTGCTAAAATGATGACCGATTGGACAAGCCCTTGGGTGACTTCTCTAGAGAGAAAAGGTTGAGTTCTCTGGATATTGTAACGAGAATTCAACCTTTTGTCTCTAGAATCCACCCAGGTGCTCATCCAATCTCTCATCGTTGTAACACTTGAGTTAATCTAAATCAGATTTGCAACATGATTTGTGATCAATAACTGCTCACTCACAATTACACCAAGTGCTTCTGCAGAGTGAGCAGCTAGTTCTAGTTCTTCCTCAGTTAATCCTGTTGGATGTGGTTGGTCCTTCTTGGTGGTATGCTGACATTACCCTGGATACCGTGGCTCTTGATACATCACAGCAAAAAACTTGCTGTCTTGGTCACAGATGCTCCAGCTAGACGTGCATCAACAATTTGTCCTGTTTTGAACTCTGGTATGTCACTCATAATGTTGTGTGCATTGCAGTATTTTGAGCAGAACTGTGCTCTTACCCTGCTAACTGAACCTTCACACTCTGCTCTTACTGGTGCAATGTGCAATTAATGAAGATTTGCCACCAGGCTGCTCCAATTTAGCCATGAAACCTCCCACACTAAAATGACAGGTGTTTCACATTCATTGTCCAAACCCTGTATATATTGTATATAAACTCCACCAAACGTATGATGGGAAATAATGTCAACATTTTTAATGTTTTGCAGTCTTGCAAATAGTGATTTCCAGTCTTTGAAAAATCTTGGATTTACCTGTGACTAATCTTTGAGTAAAAAGTTTGTGAGTAAAAAATCTGTGAGTAAAAAGTCTATGATGAGTCTTTAGATGTGAGAGGGTGACAGATTTTAGTCTGTTAAGAGTCTTTTTAGAGTATTTTCAGTCGTGTAGAGAATGGACAGGATTAATGTATGAGAGCTCAGTCTTGCTGTTGTTGAGTTTTAGGTGGTGGGCAGTCATCCACGATGAGACATTGGCAACATGTGCCAAGGATACGAGTTAAAACCTTGGTGTCAGAAGGAGAAAAAAAAAGTAAACGTTTAGTGTCATCAGCATATCAATGGAAAGAGAACCCATGAGAGGATATTAGTTCACCAAGAGAGTCGAGTGAGAAAACAAGTGAATCAAATACTGGTGGAGAGTGCGCATGGAGCAGACATGGTTGCCTGCAATGTTACTTAGTAAGAACTTTCCTCCAAGTATTATGCAAACCACTGCAATCTCTGTCTTCATTGCTTCAAGACCAGGATTGCAACCATCACCTGCCTCACCTCTGTCCGCGGCCCCCTGGTTGAGAAACCTTGGACTAAAACATGCTTGTATGTACCAAACTTAAATGTTTTAAAGGTCTCATTCCATCATTTTTTCATTCATTTTAAAATGTGTAGTTGTGGACATGAGCTGGTTTTTGTGGGGAAAAAAGTGCTACGGTGATCCAGTATAATGCTGTTTTAGTCCAGTGGAGAAGAGGGGAGGGAAAAACGATATGATTTCAGATCTTGATCATGAATATTCATACATGCAAACATTCAAACTAACACCACTGCGACAGCGGTAGGCACATATGAGACAGACTTTATAACCTGTGTAATGACCTGCTAAGTGCAGTTCAGCCCCTGACCTAGTCTTAGAGTCCCTGTAAAACGACAAATCCTCTGGAGATCCTATGTAAACCTATAGTTACTTACACACAGAGGTGGGCCGTCAAGGTCCAGAAAAATCCACCCTTGTGGGCGGTCTCAAGTGAAGGTGGTCGAGTTGACGGGGTGCTTTTCCTGATCAATTCGTTTTATTGAATATTTTCTTTTACTAGCTACTGCAGACAATGGAGGTTAACAAAAAAGTTTAATCTTTAGCATGCATATACAACCTAGAGAGACCTATAGTATTTCACAATGAACGAGAAAAAGTGGATTTTTTTCAGAAGGACACCTTTAAATAAATTACGTCTGTTTTGTTTGGCTGCATGTGCTTGTGCTTGTTGGTGCCTATATAAAAATGCACAATGGGATTCTTTCGACATTTGCATAGTAATAAACCCTTTTCTTCAGTAAATCTTCCTGTGAAAAGCTGATTTGATGATGGCCACCTGAGCTTTAAATATCTAACCTTCTTGCGCAAATCTCTGGACATTGACTGACTCTGTAAATGAACATTTCCCACTCTCTTCACTCCAGTGCAGGAAAATAGGTGCTAATGATCTATGTCTAATAGGTCTGATGGCTGACAGCTAGCGCACAGGCACAGCTTCACTGAGCTGTGTTGTCTTATCAGGTCTTCCCAGACAGCTTTCTGTGTGTGTCGATCAACAATGTCATTCATGAACACTACAGCTTATTCACTCTCAAAATAATCCTGTCACAGCACTGGCAGTGTAGTCTAAAATGAACTTAACACACTAAAATATATATGACACACTCAATTATCAGCGTGACAGTATAGAAACCTGAGTGGATCAGATAATACTTTACACAACGCTTTAAGACTAAAAAGGCTTGTATGGTTTATCTGAAGGTTGTGAATCCTATTTTGCTGTGATAATTTTGACAGAATAACGTGCTTTTATCAATTGATCCTCGATTGCTATTAAATGAATGCGTATTTTAGTCTGGCATTGCTATGGGATCAATACTACAAGGCATAACCAGGTCCTGAGTATTTGCATTTCATAAGGTCATAGCAGTGAATTGTACTGACTGTATATTTAAGCAGCATTTCCTCTGGAACGTAATCTCATTAGCAGCAGCTTATTCATCTCAAAATATCTGCACAGAATTATTAATAATAATAATAGTAGTAGTGTAGTTACCAAATACAACAATATTAATAGAATAGGACAGGTCAGACAGTATAGTCTACAGTGAAAAAACCTGGCTGCAGAAAACAATTGGATGCTGACGAGGCAAACTGACCCCTATACAGAGATGGATCGAGATATAAAGCATTGCTGTTTTAAAGATGGTTAAACTATATCTGGGGAAGGTGAGAAAAATCACCACTTCCTACTGAAAACTGAAAATACATATTTGACACGGCTGCCTTTTCAGTAGGAAGTGGTGATGTTTCTCCCGTTCCCCAAATATATATAGTTTCTAAATCAGTTTCTCTGATTTTGCTGTTTATAAGTATATGTTTGAGTAAAATAAACATTGTTGTTTTATTCTATATTCTATAATAAAATAAATAAAAATATTGTCATTTAGAGCATTTATTTGCAGAAAATGAGAAATGGCTGAAATAACAAAAAAGATGCAGAGCTTTCAGACCTCAAATAGTTCAGAAATCAATATTTGGTGGAATAACCCTGATTTTTAATCACAGTTTTCATTCATCTTGGCATGTTCTCCTCCACCAGTCTTACACACTGCTTATGGATAAGTTTATGCCACTCCTGGTGCAAGAAATCAAGCAGTTCAGCTTGGTTTGTTTGCTTGTAATCATCCATCCTTCTTCATCATTTTAGCTAGCTAGCTCTGTCCATGTTGTAAAATAAAACACACACTTCCATATTCACACACTCCCTACACATCAACACACACATTGATTAAGTATTCTAAGTTGTTTTGTGATAAAGACATAGAAGTATGTTATTGTGGCCAAAAAATGTTTTTTACGAACTTATTTACAAGACTATTATTTTGCTTTCTAATGAAACATTGATTTTGCCTCTTCTGATTGTGCCAATGTGGATGGCTGTTAGCTTATTTAACAGGACTAGTAGTTAGTGTGGTACTCTTAGAGTGTTCAAATGTCTAATGACGTTAGATGTTATTGGCAGTTTGAAAAGATGTGGTGACACTTTATGTGATGTTCAGAAAGCACAAGTTAACATTCACTTTCCACTGATATTACTGCTTGTTGGTGGAAGTGGGGCTTAACTTGTGATTGAGAGCTGAAATAATAAAACATAATGTGGACAATGACGTACATATATGGACATATAAACGTACAAATGGCACTTAAAATCCAGCCCGACCCTACCCAAACCCAGGCCATCATCATAAGCCCTAATTTTAAGCACAAATTTTTTAGTAAGTAGAGCGTTTAAACTTATCTTAACTACAATTTTGAGTTGTAGGTGACCTGTACTTCCTGATTTCTGCCCCCAAAACTTTCCATTGTCTTGTCTGGCAGCCGTGTCCACACCCCCTCATAGTTAGACAAATTCTGATGTGCTGAGGTTTTAATTGTAGCTGTGTGGAAAGCTGCAGCTGTGGACAGGTGGAGGAGCTGGCGTGTGTGCACTGCACAAGCCAGTGTTGGGTGATTATAACATCCTAACTTTTTTAAGGATCCCAGCATACTTAATGCATTCTTACTTTGCTACAGCATATTGTGATTATCACGCCATAGAATTGTACACAAATCTAAACAGCAATTAAAAACGTAGCCTTACATCATAGACCATTTTCTTGAGCTTAGGCAGAGAATCTAAACTCCAGAGCACCATGACCAGCATTTTCTGTGGTTTGAGCCGTGGTATGCTGGTCAGCCATCACAGGACTATCTATGTAAGTTTTAAGCATTTTAAATTACTCTGGGACCTACTCGTTCTTGTAGTTGTAGAACTGAGACTTTTAAATGCATTCCTCTCAGAATATCCCAGTGCCCTCTGCTGGCGCTAAAGAACCCAAAGCCAAGCTCTAAAGACACAATCAAGGGAGATGAGGAGTAAAAATAGCACAGATGCTAAAATGCTAATTACACAGGCAGCACTAATGCCCTTCTCTGCTGCTAGCATGAATTAGCATTAGCGGTCCTCGCCTGCCTCCAGCAGCAAATTCACCCTGACAGTAATGCATGCTTCAACCCAACGCAGCATAGAAAAAGAGAGGGTGAGATAAAGGGAGAGGAGAGAGTGAGAGGAAGAGAGGAAGAGGATGAAGAAAGGAGGGAGGTTATAATTTATAGCTGGGCTTAACCGGAGTGTGGAGCACCAGTGACCGAAGAGATCTGTGGGAGTTATTAAGCCGGTGTTATTAAAAGTTGAGGAGTCCCGCTAAGACCCTCACAATGGGGCCGATCTGAGTGTGTGTGTGTGTGTGTGTGTGTGCGCCATAAAGGATTGGGGCCTGCTGCGGTACTCCAGCTGTGGATTAAATGTGAGGAGGAATGTAAAGAAAGAGAGAGAGAGAGAAATAAAAAGAGGAAGGCTTAAATCTGATGTGTATCACTGTTGACTGTGGGCTGTATAAAAGGGGTCAAATAAATAGAGTTGGGGGTTTTATACTAATTCCTGACAGAGTTAGCACTAGGCTACTGAAGCAGTCCCGTATCCATTCAGAGAAGTGCTGAATATAGCATCTGCAGCTAATCCCATTAAGTCCATCCAAACTAGAGGCTGCATGGAACAGTCCAGGCCTCTTTACCTCTGTTCTTTCTATCAGCAAGCTCAGAGTTATTGGGCGGCACACACTCAAAGGCATGAATGTATGTAGATAGACCTCCTATTTTTAAGGCATAATGCATGATGTATAAGCTTTCCCTGTTAAAGAAACTGTTAAACTGGATATAGAAATAGAAATATCATGGAGTACACAGTCAACTGTTCCCTTTAGCTCTATAAAGTGTTATTCTATCAGTTTTAATCTCTATTTGTTGCTATTATGGATTGAAGATTTGAAGTACCGTAAATAGAGCACACTTTGCGTGTGCATGCATGTGTGTGTGCGTGTGTGTGCACGCCAGCAGACATTGCTTTAAAACACAGATGATACAGGGTTGACCTTGTGTCCTCCGGCTCTGTAAGTGCTTCGTGTACAGTTAGAGAGGCTGGATGTAATGCAAGGTCAATGGTCAAACCACAGCTAAATGCCAGAAGGAAAAAGTCTGAGTGGGAGGGTGGTGGTGGTGGTGGTGGTGCTGGTGGAGTTCTCTTACCCACCATATATACACACTCACACATACTTTATCTCTCTCCCCCACATCTCCCTATATTTCCCTCTCCCTTTGTTCCTCAACACTCTTTTTAATTCCATCCCATTTCTTTCCCTTCCCCCATCGCTCCCTCCTCCTGCTTTTCCATTCCCTTCCTTTTAACTTTCTCTGTAATTGAAAAAGACATGCTCTGCGCTTAAATTCCATAGCAGCCATTTTCTTAATCCACAAAGCCGTAGGTGACAACCTTAGGTGTTAAATATCATCTTTGACTGTCTCTTTGATCTGAATATGTGCTGTGCACCAGCTGTGTGTTTCTTTGGCTGTATATAATATATACAGTTTCTTATTTTCTGTATTGATTCCTCTTTACTGAGCATCTCATATAAAAGCTCCTTTCTGTGTTTTGTTTTTTTCTAAAGAAGCACCACATGCCTACAATGTAGAATCTAGAACAGCTTGGGAACACCCAGACCTGTATAAATTGTGAGGTGCTATCTTGTGAGAGAAGCTAAACACTGGCAAGCATACTAATGGAAATTAGGATTCCAGATGTATGGGGCATTCAGTTTCTTTCTAAGTTGTTTGTGCATTTATAATTTCCCAATTCACAGTGCCACATGTGTACCAGGAATATTGTGTAAGATAATGGAAACCTCTTTATCTTTTAGCATTTTTATCGTGACTTTGTGGTGTCTGGCTAAACCTGTGCATGCAAATAGACAAGCAACATTGGCAAAATCATATTAATCCACCATATAGACAACCCCCAGGTCAGTGCAGCGTTCTTTAGCTTTCATAGGACATGGCAAAAGACAAAGGATGTCAGACATCCCAAGTTGCAAAAGTTGATTTTAAGGCCCTGTCCCACTGCGACTGCGTCTAAATATCCACTAAAGTACGTCCAAATTTATCAGAAAACACTGCGTCCACTGAGTGAACGCGCTGCGTCCAAAATATAGACGCACTGCGTCCAAATTACGTCCATATTCCGTCTAAATTGAAGTTGTACGCCGACTTCCAAATTTGTACGTCCACTTCCACTCTTTGGACGTCGACTTCCAACTACATATGGTTGTTTTTTCTAGTGAATCATCATTTCTTCTTGAGCTACAAGAGAGAGCACATCTATTCTCTTCCATGGACCACAGATTCCTTGCAGTGATGGTGCAGCAGCAGAACATACTCCTCCATGTGCTGGACCAGACCGGGAGGAGGAGGAGGCGGCAGCAGGAGAGGACTGTATGGGTCAGGCCTTGGATTGTACGCCGGGTGGAGTTTGGACTGTATGACCGGCTGATGGTAAAGCGATGGACGCCAGAAAAATATTTTTATGGACGTCGACGTCCACCTGGACGTGCCGTCCAAATATCCACTAAAATACGTCTGTACTGCGTTTAAATATCCACTAAATTACGTCCATATTAGTCGCTGTCTATTCCAAAAATTTTGGGAGGTACCAAAACCACTTTTGCGTCTAAAGTGGACGGCAACGTCTAAACTACGTCCACTTGGACGGTGCCGTCCAAATATCCACTAAACTACGTCCAGATTGCGTCTAAATATCCACTAAATATCCACTAAACTGCATCCACTGAAATTTGGACGTACTTTAGTGGATATGTAGACACAATCGCAGTGGGACAGGGCCTTTAGAGAGGTTACCATGAAACACAAATGGAAGGACCGAGGCATGGTATAGGATTTGATTTACAGCAGTGGTGTACTGAGTTTATTTTTTAATAGCTGAGTAGCCTTTAGCTTGCTACCTATTAATGCTCCATCAGATTTTAAAAAGGTTGTTTTTCAAATACTAATAAAAAACTATATTTTTTCTCAGTGATCAGAACTGATAAAGATAATAAAATAATCCCCAATATATGAGGGGCTCAGTAAGAAATAATCTAATCATGCCATGGGAAGTGAGCAGGTTTCATCTTTTCATTCATCTTTGCGAATTAAGAAGGACCTAACGCATGATGTGAGAAAAGAACGAGCCAGTTCTGCAAATGTTTCCCTAAGAACTTCACAAAGCGAAAATTAACCAACAAGTTAAAAGAACATCTTTGTTGACTACTCCCCTGAAACAGTGCTCAATATGCAGTATTTAACTAACTACTTCTAACCTCATTTCCTTCTTGCCCTCCTTCACTTTTCTATCCCCTTACTTCCCTTCGACCTCCTTTAAGCCCTATCTAAACAATGTTTTACCTTTAACTTCTATTACTTTTGTATTTGACTATTGTAAGTAGCTTTGGACAAAAGCGTCTGCCAAATGTAATGTAATGTAATTTATTGATTATTTCACCCAAAATTTGTAGAAATGTGTTAATCATTATTATTATTATACATATTCTGAAATTTGAATAACAAACGGATGTACTTAGGCATTGACGAAATACTCCTAAAGATACCTATGACTAAATAAATAAACAAATGTAACTTTATTAATGCTACAATCTATTTTAAATCACTAAACTGCTGTGTATTCATGTGTGTGTATGTATGTATATATATATATATATATATATATATATATATATATATATATACACACACACACATGAATACACAGCAGTTTAATGTAAGTTACATTTGTTTATATAAATATACATACAAATTAACAGGTTATTCGTTAATTTGCAAGCGAGTTCACATAGTACTTTATTTACGTAAGGTTTTGGGAATCAAATATCAATCTTAAGTATGAGTTAATGAAGTTCTTAGCATAAGCTATAATGACTGTTGAATGTTTCTAATGCTAATTCAAATGTCAATTTAGGCAGGAATTAATGAAAGCATAACTGGCCTTATGTTCTGTGAATGGACATTCTAGCAATATTGTTTTTTAATATTGCAGATTTGGAATATATTTGTGCTTATGAAAAGGGAAATCTGGAAGAAAGACCTCATAACACCTGCAGCCGCATTCAAACTGGTCTCACAACGGCCTGAAAAGGATGAGAAAAAATGGATCAAACACCCAAGCATCAATCCATACTTAAACTTTAACAGAATATCTAACATTTCAATGTCTGACAAAGAATGAGTGCCAAAAAATGAGGGCCAGTGACTGGTAGGCATGTTTTACACATGCCCAGTGATTAAAGTTGACGTTAAGGAAGAGAAGAAAAAGCACCCGCGCTCATTCAATACACACTCCGTTCCCTGGCTCTCTCCTACAGACAGGCCTGGGTAATAAACCGATAAAGCATGTGTCCAATCGAAGGAGAGAGAGAGCGGAGATGAGGAGAAAGACAGAGCGACAGAATAAGCTACATGAAATCACATCTCTGCTTTACAAAATCGAGAGTGAGGGAGGGAGAGAGAAAGGGAGAGAGAAAAGAAAGAGAGAGGGAGAGGGAGGGATATCCTGTTTATTGATCAGATAAAAGCAGAGACACGCAGTAACAGAATGGCTGCTACAGCAGATCGCCTAACTCATAGATCTGCTTCATCTGTAAGCACCAGCCCCCTATGGAGAGAAGCAGTGAGCAGCAGAGAAGGAGGGACACGAGCAAAACGCTGCAGTTTAACAGCTAATTGGACTCTCTAAGGAAAGAGGAGGAAAATCTTGTTTGAAACCCTTGCTGGAAGCTTTAAATGTCACACAGTGTCTGTATGAGCCTTATGTTAGGAACCACCTTCCATCATATTCTGTATAGAAACAGATAGCACTATAGCATTAATGGCAGGAAGCATTAGCTAATAATATGAATAATCTGATTTTAAAAAAATACATTTACATAAAAAACAGGATTTATTACTTACAGTGGTGTGAAAAAGTATTTGCCCCTTACAGATTTCTTTTGTTTTTGCGTTTTTGTCATAATTACATTTTTCTGATGATTAAACAAACTTTAATATCAGACCAATATGACCTGAGTAAATATAAAAAGCACTTGTTAAGTAATAACCTATCCAAACCAATCTAGTCCTGTGTAAAAAAAAAAAAAGTGTTTGCCCCATAAAGTAGCTGTGATTAATCACACTTTTTGGAAAACTGAGTTCAATTTCACTATAAATTCCTGTAAAATCAAGAAATCACTTAAATAGGACCTGTCTGACAACATGAAGCAGCTAAAAGATCTCAAGAACTTTAAAACAGACGAGAAAACAAAGTCATTGATCATCTGTCAGTCTGGAAAAGGTTACAAAGTCATTTCTAAGGCTTTGTGACTCCAGTGGACCCCAGTGAGACCTATTCTTTACAAATAGAGAAGACATAAAACACCAGTGAACATTCCCATAAGTGACCAGCCTATACCAAAATTACTCCAAAAGGGCATGAACAACTCATCCAGGAGGTCACAAAAGAACCTAGAACAAAATTTAAAGAACTGCAGGTCTCACTTGCCTTGTCTTGCCTTGCCTCGCCCTTGTGGCAGCAGAGGGGAACAGTCCACACATGACACTGTGGGGTCACACGGGGTTCCTGACCTTTAGTCTTCTCTGGCTCGCCATAATGAAAAATAATTGTCCTGCCATGATGGGCCTGGGCCAGACAATTAGGAAGGATCGATGAGAGCAAGTAAGAATTCACATTACCCTCCCTGGCCTGCTCTGGCCCCAGTCCAAGCCTCCAGCCACCAACACAGCATTTTCTCATTACAGGGTGAAACAATTTAGAGGCATGAAGGTCAGCAGGACCAGGGTAGGGTTAGTGGGACAGAGAGGGCTGTCAGAGAGGAGGAGGAAGGGGAGGGTCAGGATGCTAAACCAGAATAGCTGTAGAATAGTAAATATTGTAAAAATAGTGTTTAGAGAAGACGTTTAGTCAAGATGAATGGTTTAGATCCTCACCTAAATTATGGAATTAAACATCCTAAGCCAACCATCACAAGACTGGTACTCTACAAACTATGGGATTTCACCAGTGCTATACTTTATCAGCTGTCAAATATTAAAAGTGCTTCATCCAGGAGAAGCATATACAGAATACTGGTGGACAAACTGATAAACCAAAAAAATAGACAGATCAGATCACAGAAAGAACATGATGGACAAAACAAACAGAATGAATGAACAAAATGACAAATAGATAGAGGGATGATTGTCTGGAACAGCACTGATGAGTTTTGGTTCTGCTAGCAGAGTTAGCTTTATCTTACTATGGCAGCACAATGACAGTAATTAAACAGTACAGTATTTAATATTGAAATGTTGTTCATTGGGATTTTTTGTGTATCGTGTGAAAAGCGTGTGTAATGTGATCCCACAAAACCTCATTATCTTACATTTAAATGTATCACTTTCATAACCACGAGGCCATGTTCAGACTGTAGGCAAATCACATTTGTTTGTTCCCCTCCACCAGTCTTGCCCACTGCTTTTGGAAAAATTTATGCCATTCCTGATGCAAAATTCTAAGCAGTTCAGCTTGGTTTGATGGCTCATCCATCTTCCTCTTGATTATATTTCAATTTATAGTTATAGTTTTAAATTTGGTAAAATCAAAGAAACTCGTCATTTTTAAGTGGTCTCTTATTTTTTTGTCCAGAGTTGTATATGCCTGGGTTGCTATGGGAACAAAGTCAGCATCAGTAACCACCTTTTGACTTTTTTCTTGGATCCCCACCCTTCTGTCAAATCCCCCATTAAAATCTGATTCAAGAATCCATACCAACTGATTGTAATTATTTTGTATTCATATAATCAAATGTGTTTTGGATCTGATTTGCAAAATTTTGCTTTCATGTGGTTTCTGGCTGTTCAGACTAACAGAAATCTGGATACAATCTAGATATAATATCTTTTTTTACTGTAGATGCCAAATATAATGTTAAATTAATCATTTTAACGATAAATGCATTTTTTACATGCTGTTTTAAGCTTTAATCCATCTAATTCTAGTATATATAGCTAATTATATGTTTAAATTTGTAACTAATCTTCGCAGCCTTTGATTACATTCAGTGTGATCAGGTTCAGTTCTTCACTTCTGACACTGTACTCAAGAGTATGTGTACCATCAGAATAAGCATTGGAATATTGGATCATTGGAAAATTGCAGGTTTGATCCCCCAGTGATATCTGTTCCAGGAGTCCAAGAAAGAACATGTAGTAGTGTAGTACACAGTATTGGTGTTTGTTAGTTGGTGTATTAAAGCAGTTTTTTTACCGTTCTATTTTAAGTGTGTTAAATTTAAATTCTAATATGAATAACTGTAAATTAGGCATATTTCTGTTTGCTACAATTCTCCACAAAAGAGAAGTAAGGATTATAAAGTGACATCATATGCTCGTTATCACCAGTGATGCGCTGCACTGCTCAGGGTACGGTAAAGTGTGTGCACGCTTGCGTGTGAATTTGATCTGATGACCTCCGGCTGCTGACTAGGACATCACTCAGCTCACACACCCCTCTGAGACCCCCAACAGGGCCGGAGATCTGAGTCAGCTCCTCTCTGACACGCACACACACACACCACTGTCTACCCAGTCAAATTTTCCCCTTCACCACCCGCTGCTTTTTGGTAGTGTTTTATTCTCTATCTCTTTATTCTTTATCTCTCTAAATCTTTCTTTTTTTCTCTCTCTCTCTCTCTCTGATAGAGTCTCCTAGGATAACCCAGGATACGTTGCCCAACTTTGAATATAGTTCACTGCTAACAAGATTTCCCTGTTGAGTGTTTTCAGCTGCTCACACTACACAGTCTAATTCTAGGATCTTCCACCTACATGACAGTCCAGAGTCTCTCCTGAGATTTTGCCCCCTGATGTGAGATAATCACAAGTGTCACGACGCCGCTCACATTTGAGGCAAATAGTCACGTTAGAAAATAATTGGCATGTCTCAGACACGTCTGGAGGTATGGAGTTCGTATCTTCAAACTGTCTTCAGTGTTTTCATACTGTAAGACTGCAGACAAAACAAACCTTCAGCCCATAAACGTCAGAATGCCAGTATCATGCTGCTCATTCCCTTCAGTGTCCCTGTGAGCTTTCTAATGTGATGTTAGCACTGAGCCAGTGGTGCAGAAGAGCTTTTTTTTTTTTTTCATTTTTGACATGGCATTCAAAGCCTGTAAAAAATATATATATATATATTTCACATATTTTATTTGTAACAACTTCTGAAAGTCTGTGGATCCCCTTTTACATTTTTTCTCCCATTTGAATAAGTTTGGAACTTTTTAGGGTTTAAAAGAACATATCGCCAAAAACTCCAATGAAAAACAAGTATATCCATTTACTACTACTTTAATACTGTGTCAAAATATCTTGATGAATGGGTTAAAACAAATCTCCAAAAGCACCTAAAGTAAACTCATTTTATATCAACTTCCATTAAAAGTTAAGAAAGTGTTATATCTCTCCTGTAAAGTTTTTCATTGGACATCAAAGACATGGAGTCATAGAGCAAAAGAGGTTAACATTCACAAATAAAATCAATGACAGATGAAATAATGTATAATATGGAAAGTAGTGGGATACATGTATGCATGTTAGGAAGCATGTAAATGCCACTGGGTAATAGGAATCCAATAGATGCCTCGCCTCAGACCACACAGGACTAAAATCTGTGTGAAGCTGCTTTCAAACATCTGGGTGCCAGATAACTCAGGACACATTCAAAAGTATTGGATTCATGAGTTCATGCCTCAACAGGTCAGAAATTATTTGGTGGTAAAATGATGACCTACACTATTTTGCAAGTGGGTTTATGTTATGGCTAATTGGTTTATATTTAATACAATAACCTTATTAAAACTCTATTGTAAAAACATTATTGTTTAGGCGACAACTATTGTTTATACTATAGTATTACTTACTTATTTGTAAATCAGTTTTGTCAGTTTTATAGTCAGTTTTATGTTATTTATTACTTGAAAATGTATGAAAATGAAAATATTTTGTAATCAACCTTATATAACCACGTTTCTAAATCAGTTTTTCTGATTTTGCTATTTATAGGAATATGTTTCCGTAAAATGAACATTGTTGTTTTTATTCTATAAACTACAGACAACATTTCTCCCAAATTCCAAATACTAAAAATTGTCATTTAGAGCATTTATTTGCAGAAAATGAGAAATGGCTGAAATAACATATAAAGATGCAGTGCTTTCAGACCTCAAATAATGCAAAGAAAACTAAATCAAATTCAAGTTTCAGAATTTCAGAAATCAATATTTGGTGGAATAAGCCTGGTTTTAATCACAGTTAAATTTAGAAAAAAAAATGCTGAAAGCTTTCATTATATTTGGATAGTTGATAATTAGGTGATAATAGATGTTATGGGTCCAGTGCTGACTATACAGTTCCTGATATAATTAATGATAAAACTTATTCAGTTGGTGGTACTTAGTCTAGGATTAGGTTTAAACAGAATTCCTGGTTTGAGTTGTGTTGTGGGTTGTGGTTTATATGTGAGAAATTTCCAGTTTAATTAAAGTTGTAAATGATAATACATTGTAGTCTAAGAGTATATATATATATATATATATATATATATATATATATATATATATATATATATATATATATATATATACATGTGTATATATATATAACTTTGCTGTGCTTTTGTTCACTAACATTTCAGAAACAAGCAGAGAGACAAAGGGAGGGATAGACCAAAAATCATCATCCCTTTGTCCTTCACATCAAACACCACACTGTGCATAATGCCAGCCATGGCAATGAGACTAAACACACACTCGCCAAACATAATCTCTGATCTCTCTGAAGTGTGTGTGTGTGTGTGTGTGTGTGTGTGCCAATGCTTAGAAGTAAGCTGGGATCCTAAAGCAAGCACTAATGAAGTTACACTGAGTCTACTGCTTATATTAAACCCATCACATCAAATTCTTTTAGATTTAAGTAGTACAGATAATATCTCTGCAATGGCAAAGAACCTCTTTACTTTCTGACATGCATCTGATTAGTTGGATTAAATGTATTCTTAGAAGTGTTGTCGATTGATTGCAAAAAATCTAAATAGTATAACAACAATATTCTGTGGTTATTCAAAATACAAACTCAAAATACTGAATTGAACTGCAGAACTGCATTCTGACAGTGAGCTTCATCACAACATCTGGCAAAGCAACTTGCAGAAATCATAACTATCATTCTACAAACCAATTAATATAGCATTGTATATTTACATAATTAGTCATACTTAATGTATTTCCGTGCAATACCATATGTAAATATGTCTACAGTGTAAGTTATTGTGTCTATTGTTATTGTGTGTAGTGTGCATATTGTGTATATAGTTATCTGTATATTCTATTTTATTTTACTATTCTACTTGTTGTAAATACTGTTCTCTGCACACTAGTGACAACCTGCAACCAAGTTGTTCAATCACATGTACACCTGTATTCTGTGACGTGACAATAAAAATTGTGAATCTAGAATCTTGAAATGAATCTTGTAAACAGAGACTCCACCCACGTAGCTGCAGGCGACAGGATGTAGTCACTAAACTGCACTGTGAAACCAAAACTAACAAACACACAAACCTTAGTGTGGATTCTGGTCTGGACTTTCAGGTGTAAAAACACCATGAAAGACATGACATGACATGAACCACAGAAAGTTCCACAGGTTTAGTGATGGGTTGAGCCTGAGGATCAGACACAGGGCTAATTTTTCATCATTTACGAAGCCTCTGATATGAGGAACAGTCAATCAGCACATTAAACTAACCACAATCCACTATCAGGCCCTGAGACAGCAATACACCCACTCTTCCATTACACACACATCGATTTCTGATCGCTTTGGGAAGCAATCAGTCCGGGAAGCTAGACCTGATGCAGGCTCGCCCTGAAACAGAGAGGCTTTCTCTAAGCATTGATTCTCAATTGATAAATGGGTTACAGCCAATGAATCATTGAACAAGTCTTTGAACCGCTGCATACCAAAATAAGGCAGATCCATGGGTGAAAATTGGATGTGTGATGGAAGACTGTCAGTTCTCGATGCCATTTATTTAGATCTTTGTGGGGACCAAATGTCTCCTGGTGAATAGAAAATGCATATGACTTTTTTTTCGCAAGAATTAAAAAATAAATAAAGCATATACACCTTTTTTATAAATCACATTAAAGTACGGTACTATCTAGAGTAAAACAGAAAGCAGTGGAAGGTGCCCACACAGTCAGGAATACAAACTGTGTGTGTATGTGTGTGTTAGAGTGTGTAATTAGAGACAGATAAGGGATGTCTGAAGCGTCTAAGGCAGCAGGAGGCCAGCCTCTTCCTCTTTAGTGTGTTTTAATGACCATGGCATCACGCTGCAATTAAAGGATGAAACATTTCCTCTAGAGTGGACGGAGTGACGTCACACATCACGTTCCTGCCAAAACCTGTGTCTCATAGCACAAACCTGCTGTAAATAAGTCCAAGCACGTGCTTATTATAATAATGGCATTCTGCTTCACCTATAGTAAAGCAAGTGCAAGTTGTGGTGAAAACAACAGCTAATTTATCATTCTGGGCCTATTTTACACCATGCACAAGGTGTGTCACGATGCTCATTGCTACCTTACAACAAGGCAACAGTCACCATTTAAAGCTCCACTAGGTAGGATTGAGATTTTGTGCTTGTGGGCTCCCCCTACACTTGCAGAGTGTAATAATTATTTCAGCCTTTTCTGGCTTTCACAGACATATTTGGTCTCTTTTCAGCTTCTGCCAGAGTGTATGTATGTTAGTTTGTAAAGAATGAACCAGTAGTCCATGTAGAACTGTTAGAACTAAAAGTCGGAAAGCAGGTCGCAGTTCTCGCGAGCGTTGGTCACGGCCGCCTCAGAAAACTTAAAGAGTCTGGTTTGAGCTCAGAGGAGCTCCGGCACAGACACGAGAGCACCGCTATTCCTCCTATTACACCTCAGTGCAGCGCTGCAGTGAGTTTAGAGCTGTAATTTCACTTCTTTAAAAGGATAAAAAAAGAAAAAAGCTTCTTTATATACAGCTCTGGATAAAAATAAGAGACCCCTAAAAATGATGAGATTCTTTGATTTTACCAAATTGAAAATCTCTGGAATATAATCAAGAGGAAGATGAATGATCACAAGCCATCAAACCAAGCTGAGCTGCTTGAATTTTTGCACCAAGAGTTGTGTGTAAGACTGGTGGAGGAGAACATGCCAAGATGCATGAAAACTGTGATTAAAAACCAGGGTTATTCCACCACTTATTGATTTCTGAACTCTTAAAACTTTATGAATATAAACTTGTTTTCTTCTTTCTGAGGTCTAAAAGCTCTGCATCTTTTTTGTTTTTTCAGCCATTTCTCATTTTCTGCAAATAAATGCTCTAAAAGAAAATATTTTATTTGGAATTGGGAAAACTGTTGTCTGTAGTTTATAGAATAAAACAACAATGTTCATTTTACACAAATATAAACCTATAAATAGCAAAATCAGAGAAACTGATTCAGAAACTGAAGTGGTCTTCTTTCCAGAGCTGTTTCTATGCCAATGGAAAATGGTTTTACATGTACTGTACTACTGTGCATGCATGCTGGAGCTGTAGTTTTCTTTGTGGGATGGTGAGCTGTAGCATAGCTTCTGGTCTGTTGTGCGTATCCTCAGTTATTGAGACAGTAATGGTGAGATGTGATGGTGACTTAGCCACTTTAAACACTTATTTTACCCCGCACAGAGTATGTCATGTGTGTGTGCCTCCACAGAAGCCAGGGACCAGTGTCCTTTTTTTTTTTCTTTCTAGCTCCTCCACCACGCACTTTCCCACCATAACACGGTGCTCGGTTGACGGCTCGCCTATAGATCGCTAAAATAGGACCCATTGTGTCTGTTCTGGTTGCTGGTTTTATTATAGAATTTGTGAACAGATCTGGAACATCAGTGAGTTTCAGATTCAATATATAAAGAAATGGGTGTCTGTCAAAAAATAATGTAAGTGTATCCAGTGTCTGGTAAAATAAAACAACAATGAAAGTCTTGCCTTCTGTACAGTTTGTTATAGTGATTTTAGCATTGCCTATTCAACATACAAAAGACATGTTGAGGTTAGTTAATGTGACATATGTATATATATAATTTTTAGGACGGGGGACAGAGAGGGGGTCCAAGTTCAGGTCTGGGGGCACCTCCCTGAAATTATTTTTTTGCAACTTGGGATGTCTGAAATGGGTAGACAGGCCATATTGATTCAAGAGTCCTTTTGGTGGAAAAGCTCTATGTCTGATGATAAAGAAGAACTACTTTTGGTTTATAAAGTACAACTGAAGTACTTTTATAATGGTAATGCATCTATAAACCATGCTATCATGTTGTGCAACTGAAGTTAGTACATCATACTAAGCGGTAAATAAAGGTTTGATGTACAGATTGTGTTTTTGAACCCACGGCCTGAGCTCCATATTTGTTGTTGCATTCACTTGTGGAGAAATCCAGAGGGCTGCTTGTAAAGGCCCCGACACCAGGATGTGTCGTGCGTGTTGTACACGGCTTTGAATTGTAATGTCACCATTAGAATGTGTGTCCTAAAACAACAGGCGCGCAAGTGTTGGGAAGGTTAATAGGAAATTATTCAAACGCATTCGTATGCTAATCCTTCATCCCCGCACCGCTGACAGCATCCTCCTGACTGCTGTAATACATCATCTCTCCAGCCTTTTCTTTGGCTCACACAGCGAGTTTGGGCAAGGACGCTTCCGAAAAAGAGAGGGAGAAGCAAAAAATTTGAGTTTCTAAAAGCAATAGTTTATTGAGTTGTGGGTGACGGCGTGGCTGGAACGCTCTATTGCTCAATACTGAGGGAGCAGGGAGCAGTCTGATGAAGCAAGAGAGGATAAAATCTATACATGGGGCCTAAATGTACGAGTTTGAGCGAGAAAAAGAAAATATGAAGACTGAGGCCAAGTGTAAAGCATACAGTACTCTTTCTCTAAACATACTTTGAGCCCCAAATCCAAATGTAGTAATAAGTAACCAGCTAACAGGCTAAGAGCTTGTAGGATACAGAGCTCTGCTCTTAAAGTTGTCTGTAATAAACAGCATGTGAGTGATCTGCTTAGACATGCGCTTTAACATTGTGACAGAATTAGAACATAGAGGACAACAGAGGAGTTCTCATAACACTCAACATGGTTTCTGATTTCACATAAAGTCTCATTTAAAAAAAATAACCAATCAGCTTGTTGGTTACATTGTGAGTGGAAAAAAGTGAACGATCTTGTGGAACCAGATGAAAAAACAACCCTGCTACTTCCAACTTAGTAATTCGTTTTTGCTTTTTAGTTTTATAACATAAATAAATTATCATTTTTTAAAAACTGCTGCTATTGAAAAGCTGCTATTGAGTTTTTCACATTTTTGGCTTAATTAAAATTTTTCCCTTTGAGTTGTACGTGTACAGTAATGGTGGCTGCAGAAGGCCTTGCAAGTTGCTTCAGTTGCATCCTCCAAATCCCTCCAAATATTTGGCTGCTTTTTTTCTGTTGTAAAGGGTGTTAAATGCAGCCCTATACTTTGGGAAATGCACACTGTCTTTTATTAAGAGCACCTACAATATGATTTTTATTTTTATTTTTTTTTAGTTCACAGACTACTTTTAAGATATTTTACCTGCATAAGGATGATGCAGAGTAATGGAGACCCAAAAACCAAGCAAAGCCTGGTTACCAATAACCTTCACTCCTGCCAGCGCATCAGTTTAAGCTTTAGCGTTAGTTCTAGCAGGAAACTTTTGTGCTCATCACTCATATCTCAACCAATCACCAGCTTTCATCTGACTTTATAAGACTTCCCCTACACGTCTTTCTCTGCTTTGCAGGCGCTGTTTTGTTTTCCCTTCTTCCTCCCCACGCCTCCAGTTTGGTCCTGCCGGCTGTTTTATTACATTGCTTGCTTCTGGAATCTTCCTGGTAGAACTATGCATTTTGAACTGTGAGAGTCTAATATGGTCTGGAATGCTCAGTATGGGTCTCTCTGCTACTCTAACTGGTTTATTGTGTAAGCATTAAAAACACTCATATGTAGAGTGTTGACTATACACTACACAGTCTTTTGTGTAGTATAAGGCTCCTTCAGTCTCCTACTTCTCTGTGGTAAATAAGTTGATCCCTCCCTTACCTGTAGCAGTGTATTATTTTAAGTAAGACCATTACAGTAGAGTGGTTTTGAATGGAAAGTCAGTATCCAACAAAGTACACAGATAATAAAATGACCACTGAGTGTACATACAAGGTCAGCATCAGTGCTTTTCACGCTCTTGATTAACCTCTGGAAATAAGGCCATTATATAAAAGCACCCACTAAATCCCAGTAATATGAACATTTGCCGCTTGTGCTCTGTTAGTAAACTCTGAGCTAGTCCCTGGGGCAGCTGGAATGTCGTTTTAGCAATCCCAGATGGGGCCTTTAATCTCTGTACAGCTGGCTAAATGCATTGTTAAACTCACTCTTATCTATAATGGCATGAGGAGATCGCTATCTGTGACTCGAGGAGATCTGAAGGATAAAGACGCAAAGCAACTATGAGATGCGCACACTCTCACTGCCTGATAACAGCTCTGGGGACTTATTAGAGATGGAAAATTATAACACGCAGCAAAAATAGCATTTTGAAAAAGGCAGTGATTCTTATCTCATGAAGGGGAGGAAAGCCTTCTAATCTCAGTACATTCCAAAAATACTCAAAGCGGTGCCCCCCAGTGGATGCATTTTTTTAAATAGTTCCCCCAACCTTTTTTTTATAGCAGTCATATCCCACATTGTTTTTCTCCAGTTATAATTAATCAGGCCTGAGTGCCATTAATTCTGCTATTAATTCTGTAAATCGTCTCTATCGTAAATTGGCTGCCCTGTGCCGTCCCTCATTCACAAAGCATTTCAAACTCAATTCTTTCACTCCTACTTTTTAAAAGCTTTGCACTCCTAATAGCTAATCTAGGCTGAATAGGTGAATGTATGTATCTAAATGTTCTGTGACACAGAGGTGGACTGGATATTTGGGTATTCTGGAAAATTCCAGCCTCTAGTCATTATCAGTGCTGTTGTGATGGTACTTTTTTATGGTGACACATAGAGGCTGTGAGTACATGTTAGTACTATTTAGCTCTATTTTATTTAGTTGTTATACACTTCCTGGCCAAAAAAAAGTCTCCACCTGGATTTAAGTAAGTAAATGATGTGGGGTTAAAGCTGCAGTTGGTCAGGTGTAGGTTCAGCAACAGTATGTGCTGAAAGAATGAGGTCAGCTGACTACCTGAATATACTGAATATAAACCAGGTTATTCCATCAATGGATTTTTTCTTTCCTGATGCACGGGTATATTCCAAAATGATAATGTCAGGATTCATGGTGCTGGAATTGTGAAAGAGTGAATCAGGGAGCATGAGATCATCATTTACACACATGGATTGTTCACCACAGAGTCCAAACCTTAACCTCATTGAGAATCTTTGGGATGTGCTGGAGTTTTTGCAGCTCAGTTTCTACATAGAAACTTTGCTAAATAACACATGTTTAAAAAAGAAAACAAATTATCCTATGGACCATTTAAAGTAATATTTTGTGGAATTTGTAACTCAAAAGAACTGCTGTAACTCAAATAATGTTGCAATTGGGACAATATTGTCTCTATCAATGTTACTTGGGCTCGGAACATCATCTACTCTATGTATCTTTGGTGAAGTGGGCAATATAACACTCATAAGAACTTCATAGTGCGCCGTCATTTGTATAATTTTTTGTATGAGTATGAACTGTTTCAGTCCATAAACTTCTTTCACTTTTAGTGATGATGAGTATCTTTCTATTGTCCAGAAATGCATCCGCAAAGCATGTCCTTTAGGGTTGATGCAAAGCATGAATTAAACTTCCCAATTATAGAGGGATCATAGGAGCAAGGAAGACCAATTCTCACATGCCGCTGTTTTAAACCAATACTGAGTATTGTGAGAAACCTATTCTGGAAAAACAGCATGCTTTTACATGCAATGAGTATCCAACACGTGGTGTTAAACATTATTGGAAGGAGAAGACAGAAGAGTTCATACTGCACACTATCGATTGTTGACTGATCAGGAAGAAAAGATGTGCACAAAACCCTACTAACCAATAAAAAAGCACTAATAAGTGCAAGTCAGACTTGTTGTAGAAATGATTATGAAATATCTGCATCACTCATTAACCAAACCTTAAGCCTTCACCTACCAACCTACTTCATGGGTAGCAACACCATAGCGACAGTTTCTTAAATTACACAGACACACTTTTCCACACCTTTACAGGAAAGCCTTCATCTACAGACAGCCGGCTCTATTTTTATTAAGTGGGTCAGGATTCTGCACCAGAGGCAACAGGGAGAGACCAATTTCACAGGTAGAGCTTAACTTAATTAAGGCATTAAGGTGCTGTTTTTTTTTTCCTTAAAATGAGTCCGGTGTTGGAAAGTATGTGTAATTAAAATGTTCTGGACATACAATTCTAAACTAACAAACAAAAACACCTAAATGAAGTAATCTGTCAGAATCCTAAGAGGGTTCCACCTGCACAGCAGCACAGTACTGCATTCTAGATGGGACCTCATACTGGTATGGTATCTGACCAATACACCACATTTCAGTATTTTATTTAATTTTTTATGGAGCTCATTAGCAATAGAAAACAAGCTTTTCGCACTGGACCACACATCTTCAGATGCACCAAACATAAACAGAATAACTAGTGTCTGACTGCTGGAATACAATATGAGAAGAGAACCAGCGGAAACAGCGAAACAGACACACAGGAGGATAACTGTCAGTTCTAGAGAAAGAGAAAAGCAGGGCAAAGATGTCAAACTGTTTGGAGTGCACGAAAACAATCAAACAACAGCATACTAAATAAAAGAAAGTGTATTGTTTGTCTGTGTGTGTGTGCTTGAGAGGCTATGGATAGTGGCTAGTCTCTGTTCTGGCTTTCTCTTGGGAAGAAATTTCTTCAACTTTTCTGTTCAGCAGCAGGTGTGTGGGTGTGGTTCGGAAATGTTACTTGTGAAAGAGGTCACGGAAAACAGCGCGGCAGGATATCGTCGGGCCACCTACACATAGGAGACGTGTTCCAATCTACTGCCCTCAAACACGTCTGTGTTGTGACTATCAGCAGTAAATATGGAAAAAAGTGCAGTATTGCTCAACATAAAGGCAAGACCTTATACAATACACACACACACACACACACACACACTCGCACATGCTCACTCAGAGTGCTGGATCCCAACCTGGCAGCTCACAGCAAGTGGTCGCTTTCCTTCGGCATGGAAGCCACTGGTGGGCGGGAAAGTGAGCACCACTAAAGCTGTCTGCTAAGAAATTCTCTGCTTTCTCCCAGCCAGAACAAATTCATCACTCTTCTCCTCCTTTTGCTTTAAGACAGGATGATAGGAACAAAAATCTTATTATTTTCTTTATTATTCAATTATTCAACATTAGGCCTGTCATAATCCTGAAATTTTGGCTTTACTTTGATTTGTCTTCAGTATCCTGGCGACACTAACTCTTGTTGCTGAATGCAACCAAATCCTCACACTAATCCTAACACAATTTAACAGTAAAGACAGTCAAAAGCAGGGGATACCGAGTGGTCAAGCGTTCTAAAGTGCTGCCACTATGAGTGGGAGGTCGCAGGTTTGAACCCCGCTCATGCAGCTTTGACATCAGCTGCTGGTACTCAGAGGGAGCACAATTGGCCCTGCTTCCTCCGGGTGGGTAGATGGCGCTCTCTCCCCATCACGCTTAAAGGTGGCGCCGGGCGGCACGAGCCGTCTGTGAGCAGATGTATCAGAACCTAGCCGGTGTGCTTTCCCCCGAGCCGCTATCTGCTCAGACAATGATGCATCAGCAGCAGCTCGAAAAAAAGTGGTGACTGACTTCACAATTGTGGAAGGAGGCGTTTGCTCGTAGGCATCCTCCTAGGGTCGCAGGTGCCACTGGTGATGGGGACGCACAAAGGGGTGGGACAATTGGATAGCCAAATTGGAAGAAAACGGGGAAAATCTGAAATAAAATTATAAAAGATAATAAAAGTTAAAAGCAGAAAATATGTCTCTAACATATTTTTCATATAATTTGAATTACTTCATACTAAAAAAAAGTTTATAGTTTCAGAAGAATCAATCAACTGCTCATCAACCTAAACACCTAGGTTCCCAGCAACCTTTGTCGGAGAGAGAGTCGATGGTTATGGTGAAGTTATGTTGGATAGATAGTTTGGTCCAAAAAATCACACTGAAAAAGAGAGTTTTGGCACGGAGGCCTTCATCTCACAGTGCTTGTCTTATTGTTTGGGCCGAAACCTGAGTACCCCCCTCTGATAAGTCCTGTACAAGTTCCTCATCTGTCAGCCGGGGATTTTCCCCAACTTTTGTTTCAGGTACCGGACAGCAGTCGCGTACAGCAACCTCCTTTTATGCCCAGGTAGCGTTTGCTCTTTGCCTTTAGCTTTAAATTTGCAACACCATTAACTGTCTAGAAGGAGCTGAGAATCTAAGTCCTTTTAAATCCGCCTAATAGCTGCTTGTTATGGTTCTGTTAACATCTATGGGTGCTTTCAAAAACCAAATTAAACTTCTGTTCTTGAGAGTGGTAATTTTTTAAGGGATTGAGTCATTTTGAAAATGAGGAAATCACAAAAAAGATATTTGTTGGTATATTAGTAATTTAAAATGTTGTAATTGAAGTATATACTCTATTTTTTGTCAACAGTCTGTATTTGTTAAGTTTAAGATATTTTGGAATAAAGTGATTGTTTTTCATTACACTGTAACAAATGAATGGTTAGACCACTTCCTCACTGTAGAGCACTGTACCGCCTGTGTGCCCTGCCAGACAACATTTGTGTGCAGTGTTACACAGCCAGTTCTATCAAAGGAACCTCTGCTGGATTTTCTAGATATTCTCTGGCCCTTAGCTCACCATGTAGACTAGACTCTGAGCTACAGGTTGAGAGCGCTTTTAATTGGCTCAGCGGGTGATGGCCAGCAGCTTGATGTTCCTTATGCAATCTTACAGTTGGTAATGAGTTTCTGCTTCAGTTCCCCCGTGGGACCAGCCAGCCCAAGGAGCATGGCGGCTAAATTAACGTGTTCGGAAAGAAAGGGAAGCGCTTAAGCAACAACGCTGCCAATTTCAAGCCAAACACCCATGTGCACACACACACACAGATAGGCCAAGCAGTGCAGAGTAGAGCTGTGAGACCAGAACTACGTGAGTAGGCAGACACTAGCACTGAAGTCCCTGATGAGACGTACCCGTCTGCCAGACATGAGAAAAGAAGAAACATCATCTTTAATAAATGAGCAAAACACCGCACCCAGGCAAATTTGCTTTTCCCAAAAAAAAATGGTTTACTGGTTCCCAACAAGTCATTCCATAGCACTTATATAGAAACAGACATTAGCTGGTTAGGCAGGTCATTTGTACGTGTGAACAGAAAACGAGCTAAGCTTAGTCATAGTAATTCAATGACTCTTATCTTTAATGAGAAAAGGATAAAATAAAGCATTCAAAACATGGAACAATGATAACAATCTTTTAATTCATATTCACTTTATAATCTTAACATAGACATAACACAAATTTATTTAATTTCAAAAGAACTTAAAATTTAATTTCCACACATACTTTTACTTTGAAAGTGTACTGCAGATAAGCAGAGATTGTTTTAAAAAAACACTTTCAGTGTCAGAGAAAACAACCTGGTGATTTAAGCACTGGGTCTGGCTTAAATTTACGGTTAGATTGAGCGAATTCTATCACATTCATTGAAACTCCCTCCTTGTTTCTACATTCATTAGGAATGGGAGTAGGAGGTAGGAGTGTATAATAGAGTGGACAGTGAGTGAACACAGTGTTTAAAAACTCCAGCAGCGCTGCTGTATGTGATCCACTCGTACCAGAACAACACAACCTAATATACCCCTACCATATCACTGCAAGTGCTGAGAATAACCCACCACCCAAATAAAAGCTGCTCTGTGGTGGTCCTGTGGGGTCCTTACCATTAAAGAACAGGTTGAAAGTAGGATAATGATGAAGTATGAAGAGAAACAGATACAGAACTACAATCTGTAATTATAGAACCACAAAGTGCACCTATATACTCAGCTTAGCTGGTACCATGGACAGCAAATATGGAAACATGGAGGTGGTGTTATTGAAGTGGCCATTCAGTGCATGTAGTTAAATGTAAAAAACAAATTAAAAATTATAGAGCATCTAAAAGGGACTCTCAAAAATGCTACTTAAAGCCATGAGGAGAAGAAACAGGATCTATACCTTCACTACAGCTATGCTTATGTTATACAGCTCCCAGTTATTTAGGGTTCATTTCTCAGAAAGGATATTACACCAGATTTTCAACAATTTTAAATTTTAAATAATTTTATATTACCCGTCTGGCTTATAAATATTGCTTTAAGGATAGGATCGAACAGTCTAATTAAATGTAGATGTGGTATAATCACAGCAAACATAAAATCAAACATCTTTGCATAGACAGAAACGTATAGAACTACAGAAGAATTACTTGAAGTATAAAACTACAACGCTATATAAAAATATATATTTTTTCTACCATCAAGTTCAGATGGTACCTGCTACAAGACAAATGACTATTCCGGCTAAGTAAATGATAAATGTGTCTGCATGGAGCCATTATGGTAATTGTAACATTAAAGCTAATCAAATCCTTGTTTACGATCGCTCCCTTATTCTCAGGACGAGCGTGCCCTTTGTTCAGACTTTTATATGGAATATAATACCTCAGATAGACTCTACCTCAGATGCTTGTCTTTTTTTACATTCCTAAATACAAACAACAAAAAACTGAGAAAGACTCGGTCACTGATGTCTAGTGCAGTGGATCTATTCTGACTTGGGTTTTATAACCTGTCTGCACTTATGACATGTTTTTGATATGTGATTTAACAGGAAGTAAAGGGCATTAGGCTAGGCTAAAAGGAAAGTGCTGACAGTTTGATTGAAACCCTTTTCTTTTTCTTTTTTTTTTTTTACTACAATGAAGAAAACTAAATAACTCCTTCCATTTCTTATTCTCAACTTTAAGCAGCACCTGCTAATACAGGGTATTATTCAGTTGTGCACATACAGCTCATATAATCTCCATAGAATACTCTAGAGCACCCATATATAAACGCATGCCCAGTGGCAGGCATGGATTTGAGAGGTATAATGCCCCCAGCACTGGGATGTGGAGCAGCAGATCTGTGTTCTCTGGAGTGATGGAGCTCCATCCAATACCCAATATATAAAGAGCTGAAGAGGTGTTTGAGATCCAGAACTAACCATTCAATATCATTACCTGAACTCACTAATACTTGTATAGCAGTATAGCTATACAGTATAGCTACAGTAAATATTACCATATGTTTTGTTTTGTCATTGTGAAAAAAAAATGAAGCAAGAAAGAAATGGAACACCATAATTATGATCGAACATTAAGCAAATTATAGACAATAAACTACAGATTTTAGAAGCAGCTCTGGTTGTTTTTCACCTTTATTTCAATGTACAATGTCCAAATCAATGGATAATATTTGTTAAACTCCTTTTAGGGCCAGACCATCCATCTGCAGCAGAGCAGATGCAGCCAGTGCTCCACCCAACTGAGGCTGTCCTCCATGTGGTGGAATTGTGGACACTTGTGGAAGAGGTACTAAAGCTCTTTCCCTCTCTTGGTTCTCCTCACTTTCTTGCTTCTTGGCGTCTTCCAGCAGCTTCTGCACAGTCTTAGAGAAGACGGCACGAGGATCGACAGCAGGAAGGTGGGGGCATTCACACTTTGAGCGGAGCTCCAGGGCCTGCAGAAACAACACACAGGTAGATATGCAAATGGAGGACATGATCTTTGACCTTACAACCAGATGCCAGAGCTCTTTAAATGTTAATACCAGATGGATAGATGAAGAATGGATTTACAAAAAAAAAAAAAAAGAGAACTAGAGAGCAGAATTATTGGTATTCAGTCTGTGCACAAAGGTAGCTGCACCCAGTCTTTGTGGAGACTGATCTAATTCAGTGTGATCTCTACCCTCTGACCTCGCTTTAGATCAGAGGACAGAAGCCAACATACAAGGGCTTTATAAAGAACAGCAGGGAAACAAGCATGAGCCCATCATCAGTGGTGCAGTAACAGAAATAAAAAGAACAGTAAAAAAATAATAATAACGTACATTTTCGAATGTTTCCTAAAAGTGAATATGATTAACTGCAGTTTATGTATCAGGAAAATACATGCATCGCGAGGTAATCAGATGTTAACTAGGTACCTACTCTGTTGCTGCTGAATTCAAACCAAAAACTAAAATGCTAAATAAAAAAAATGCTGGCAATTTAGAAAGAAATACCTAATGATGATAATTTCATTGCTCTTTGTTTTATTTTATAGCTAAATTTTAACTTACAACATTTAGCAGATGTTTCTCTCCAGAGTATCTAGTTAAAAAAAAGGTTTGTACCAGAAAATGTTTACTTAGCTGGCACAAATAATTTAGGGGGCACAAATGCCATTAAGTAGAGATCAGTGCCACAAATTCAGACACTTAAAAAGGGGGGCTAGCTAACACTAGCTCCCTAACTAGCTTTTGATTATTTACATTAATAACTGTGTGTCTTTGGCTATGTTTATACAGCCAAAGTCAAAGGTGTCTAAATCTGATCATTTTTGTCAAGTGAGCAGAGTTTAGATCAGGCCCAAAAAATCCGACCCGACCCGGGCCTGATTTAAACCTGACATTTTTTAGTAAGTAAAGCATTAAAAGTAACTGAATTAACACTGCAATACTGTTATTTAAGAACAATGTTTATTAAGAACAGCTACACACAGCACTGCAATTCAAATAAAGTTGGAATGCGGACAAGTGGAGTGGAGCTTACGTGTGCGTGAGCCCCAGAGCTACATTATTATAACATTCTAACTTATTTAAAACACAGTTTGGTTTGTTACTTTGCCATTTTGTGATTATCACATCATAGCTTTATTTAAAATAAAATGTATTCGATCGTGTTTCAGGTCTGGATGTACTGATATTACAGTACATGCAATATAATCAGAAATGCGTATCGCTGTACAAATAAAGATTTATTCCAACATTGTATCATCAGCTGGCATAGCCCCATCACACAAGCCACAGAGGTCTGTGTAAAATGTTACAAAACATTAAGTCAAACATTGATCTGTGGGCCTGCAGAGCATCGCTGAACAGAGGAGCTTTTTCTGGTCAAATCCTTATTCAGAGCAATCTCCCCAAAGGAACATATCAGATACAGCTCTTGACACAGACTCTTTTCATTAGCCTGGGAGAGGGACGGATTTAAGGAGCGCGTGGATGTTTGAAGATCAGGCCATTAGAGGGATCTCACAGCTCTGAACAGATAAATAAATGCAAAAGACACTTGATGAAAGAGCTGCTTGTCCAAAGCTTATTGGCAACAATTACCCAAGGGAACATAGTAGAGCGGCATATCTTTTGTGTGTCATCCAGTTATTTAAAGAGCAATCTAAGATTGTGCACACACTTAAATACTTGTAGATTAGTCAATAACAGAACTATGAATGAACAAGTTTACAATTCAGCCTAAAAAATGGTAGTGATTTAAATGTGAATTCGGCATTGCACAGATCATTTTAATGTACAAATGAAGAACTATGGCATTGCTCCAACTTAAAATAATGTAAAACATTAATGTTTCCCAATAACAATAACATTGTTCTTGGGTTTTGTGAAGTTCTTTGTGATAATTTAGTATTATATTTAACCCACATATTGGTATTAGTAAGAGAATGTAAAAGCTATCAGGAAACTAAAAGAAACAGATTACCATATTTTTGCATTATAAGGCGCACATAAAATACTTTAATTTTCCCCAAAATTGTTGTGCGCCTTTTAATTCCGGTGCACCTTGTGTATGAATTCTACCAGTCAGGTTTTAAGGAGCAGTAAAGCCACTCTGCTGAGATGCAGCATTATACAGGAGTTTCAGTTTAGTTCTCCAGCAGTATTGGCATTAGCAGCTAACCGCGCTAGCCATTCGGCCGTTCAAAGGTGAGTATTATCTGCCTGTAGTCTGCGCATTTACAGTCTTAAAACAAGCTAAGTGAGACAAACAACTATCTAACATTGCCCTGGTTTACCGGAACACTCAGGGTTCCTCAGTGTAGCGCTGCTTGGCAGCAGTTAATGCTAATGCTCCATCCTTAGTGGAAATCTGGAAATCTAAGCTTACTGCAAATAAACAGAAGCGCTTTACTCACCCAAATAAACAGTTTTCAGGAGAGAAATCTGTGTAGCTTAATATCCAGGACTTGTTTCACTTGTCTAAATTTTTTGAAAATGTTTTTTTTGTTTGTTTGTTTTAAGAATTACAGTCTTGTTTACTTTACTTAGCTTAGATTTACAGGTCTCGCCCCCCAGTGGCTGAATTAAAAGGGAAACATGGGGACACCCCTGCTAATAACAAGTGCTGCTTAAAACGTGCCTTATAATCAGGTGCACCCTATGTATGAAAAAAGACCAGAAAATAGACGTTTATTGATAGTGCCCCTTATAATCTGGTGCACCTTACAGTGCAAAAAATATGGTATGCTAACCAGAATCTGGTGTCTTTCACTCTTTATTTTTGGGTTAAAACATAATTTGGGGCTGCACCAATCCCCTCCCTGCAGTACTAAATAAAAAAGAAAGAACAAGAGAGAGAAAGAGAGACAGGGAGAGAGATGGGATCTCCATTTATCCAGCTACAGAACTCAGAACTGCAATCAAGCCACAGAGGAACCCTGTGGTGGTAATATTTAGTAAGATTACTCACGTTTTGTCTCTCTCTCTCTCTGACTGACACACACAGTGTTTCAGAACAGTCTTCCACTTGACTGCTCCATAGGCGAGCTGAAACTGCCACTCAAACCTATTCTCACACAGCACTGCGGCCTTCCACACGTGAACCAACTGCTGGGAGCTCACATTACCACAGCTACTCACGTTTTTAGAGTTTCTGTTGCTGTTCTTTCGTTAGCTGGGATAATGGTTATCAAGAAGGACGTGGAGAATGCATCTCTCTACACTCTTACCAAAAATAGATGATTCATCGACTTATAACAAAAGCAGAAACTTTTGATACAATTTGGTGCCATTTTTGCCATTTTTGGCAAGTCTTTAGTAAAGAACACTTTTAATTACTACATCTTTTTAGATGTAGTTAGGTTACAGGACACTAGAAAGTAACTCTGTATACAAATTATACATTTGAAAAGTCAAAAAATTACAGATTTGCTTTTTACTAATGTCACATGTCCTTAAAATGTTCAAAATATTCTGAAGATCTAGAAGATGTCTCAAACCATAAGTTATGTAATGTGTGTTTGTAGTTGTGGTCTGGATTGGCATTAGTCCTGGGTGGTGTCCCAATATTTCTGCTGCCCAGTGGACTGTAGTGTATACTTTTTGTTTTTCTTAATATTGTCCAAATAATTCCAGATAAATGATCAAATTTCAATACATAATGAATCAAATATCTGTTGTTGATGTTTACAGACCTAGGGCCCTATCTTACACCCTGTGCAAGGCATGTTGTTATGCCCATTGCTATCTTATATCCAGTCAACAGTCTATTTTCACCCTTTGCGCCTTTGCTATTTAAATAGCAAAGACCCTTATAAATATTTCTAGGTAGAGGGGCATGGTGGTCTGGAAGTGCGGTGTGTTTAGATACATTATTGGCCTATTTCTATCTTGGCAACGGAAAACACAGGTACACCACTGACTGATTAGAACCCAGACAACAGTCAGCCGTCAGACGGTGTGCCACACACACACTCATTGCAAGTGTACCTCGCCTATAGATCGCTAAAATAGGGCCCCTTAAATTTACGAACAAAAAAAATTTGATGCCCCTTTATTTAAACTACACAGATGTTATTCTTAGTTACTCCAAAACGTTTTCATCCAATATCATCATTTATCTGAAATTTTATCTTCTTAAAGACAGTAGGGATCACAAAAGTCTTATTAGTAGAAATACAATACAATAAATTACAAAAAAATGTATACCCAATTTAGCACTCGCATAGTGCATACTCATTTTGAATATTCTTCTGGATGCAGTGTCGGGCTTGGAAACTACCTTTTTATGAACAAAGTAACCTTGTGGTAGAGAACGATGAAATGAGCAACAGTAGAAACACTAGTTTGACCATTAGTTTTGGTAATAATCATTAAGATTGGGCACAGAGGAGGCATCTCTCTTGCTGGGGTTGGGTCCTCTAACAGGACACTTGAAAGCACCTTCCCTAAGGAGTAATATAGGTGCACTAAGATTGCAAATGAACACACACAAACACACACACACAGAGACACACACACACACAGGCTTGATGGACAATTAACGTCTTTACCATCTGTTCCCCCTGTGTTTGAGGCACCTCAGTGCCAGGGTGCAGGCAGGACTCTTTCACTCACTGTTACGAGTTCATGCTGAAGGTTAAGTTAGCCCCCGTGAGTCACTAAAACACACACACACACACACACACACACACACAGAGGCACACACAGCAACAGCCACCTCCACCACTTTGCATCGTATATTAAACAGCCATTTTGTGGAGCCGGTGGTGTGTGACGGCAGAGAGGACTGTGCATGTTCCAGTAAATGAGTGTCCTCCACACTCACTCGCCAGCTTTCTCTTAGCCTGCAGTGTGTCAAACTGAGCTCTTCATCTACATGCACACACACACACACACAAAGCACATAAACATCAAATTATCAGCAGAGTAAAGAAGAAGCATCTATGAAAATTGAGGAGATTTCAGGCAAAGCAGGGAATGTGTTGAACCATGCAAAACGTCCAATACAAAAAAAATCTTTTAGTCTTCAGTTTATTAAAACAAAGAGGAGAGCATATTATGACATGAGCAAATTGTGAAATGGTGAGACCTCAGCATCCACTTGTGCTTTCACACAATCCTGCACAAACAACTAAACCATGCTAGCCTTGCTATCTTGTTTTTTTTTTAAGAAACACTATTGTGTGTCCTTAATTAATGTCAATGACAATCAACTATAATATTTATGAGGCTGGGACATTGGCTAGGCCAGCCCCAAAGTTTTACATTTCTTATTTAACCATTAAGGTGTTAACCTGCCTGTGTGATTTGGACCATTGTATTCTTGCATGTCTCTTCCAACACATGTAAAGCCAGCCACTACATCTCTTCAAACTTTCCCTAGTAGCATTACTGGGTGTTTTAAATTGTGATATTTTCATAAGATGTTTCATACCTGAAGTTATAAACATTGAGCTTAGCTAAGACAATGCATATTTACAGTTTTTTACATTTTGTTTGATGTTTTTTTTTCCATTTTCTTAATCATTTATACCTTGCTTTCAGATAGATTTTAGAGGATGGCCAATTCTGTGAGGACAGCCTACAGTTCCTAACATTGTCTATTTGTACAACTGTCCTTCCAAAATGTAGATCATTGGGACCTCAGACCCACAGAAATGCCTGAGGTCTTCAAGAATCCTTCTTCTCTGCAGAATAATGTAAGTGACTTGACAACCTGTATGCTGCTGAGTTTACTCTGATTTACAGGGCCAAAGCTTTTTTTTTTATTGGACAGGGCTGGCCTTAATGTTTTTGTTTGCATTTTCTGTGGGTGGGGGTTTAATAAAAAAAAAAAACTCAATTTCTTACCAACTCTTTTACTGTGTTTGGTGCTTTTTTGTGCAAGACAGTGTTGTGTTATGTATCAAATAATGCCAATGAGGGGAAATGGCCAGTAGCATTAAACTTTACAATTGTTCAAATAGGCTAAGAGTTATAAACATTACTTTTAACAACACATTTTGTTGCTACAGTAATTGTGTTAGTATGTTTTATGAATTAAGTTTATTAAATTGTTACTTAAGACATAATATCAAAGTACGTATTTTGTACTCTTGTATAAAATATGCAAATATGCTAAAATGAACAAAATGTACCAGTATCTGTATCGTTTTTTTTATTTACCCTGCACCATTTGATGTTATGTGCAGTCTACCTTTCAGTTCTAAAATTGCTGACAATATATTCAGCATAGAATATACATCAATATAAAATATATGTGTAATCTATCATAACAACAAAATAGTCATGTTGCCCACCACTAATTAAGAGTAAATAATTACCTCACGCCTGTCAATCAACCATTTCTCCTGCATTAGCTACTGTTCAGCAACCCAACAGCCACCAGCCAATATTCCCCCCTTTTGCCTTTGTGTGTGTGTGCATGCGCACGAACATGTATGTGTGTACATGTGAGTGTGCATTTGAACACTAACGGCTGCAGGAGCAGCAGGGCAGTCTCTAGACGTCTTGTTAGGGTGGGTCTAGTCTGGAAATCACAGACAGGACTGGGAGCTCAGTGCACTGCCGTTCTGACTGCTCCTCCTCGCACCAAAAGCTTCCAAAATGAGAACATCATGTCTGTGAGTTATGTTCCTGTATTTCATTATCCATAAAAAGCAACAGCACCTTTGTATAAGGATTACATGCTAGCTGTTTAACTGTGGACTCCAGTGAGTCCTCTAGCGCTTTAGCAAAGGAAGGTCTTGAAGTAAACAAAGAGGGATCTTCTAGCAACTGATCTGATTTCTACAGGCTTTGTTACAGTAATGATAATTATTATGTCATGACAGTCTGTTTTATAACAAATAAACTGTTAATGAGACACTATTTAACAAAGATCTGAGATGCAATTTAGGTTTGGAGGACTCATCTGTGTTTCTGTGTTACATCTGTGTAAGTGCATGAAGACTAACACAATAAGGGGCCAGAGCTGTGTAATTTTACAGACAGGCACAAGTGTGAATTTTTGGAATTTCATGGTCAATCTGATCTGATCTTCATCAAGTTAAAGGTGCTGAAAAAATATATAATGTGCCTAAAATAAACAATGATCATTAATTTCTTTATTTACCATAAAAAACTCATGGTTTAAAGCCTTGTGTTAATGACAACAAAAATGCTAATTAAAGTCAAGTGTTAGCACACCTGTAGTCTTGTGAGTTTGGAGGTGTGGACTAGAACCAGTTTGACTGATAGAAACCACTCAAATTTTCACAAAAAATATGCATGTATGTGAGACATACTACATGAAAAAAAGGAGCTTTCAGAGGATCTTCAAATCAAAATCCTTGAATTATATAAAGCTGAAAAGAGTTGGAAAGGGATTTCAAATACTTTAGAAATTTACCCGTCTAATGTAAGACAAACTGTCTAAAAATTTAGACAATTTGGGACTGTCGCTACTCTTTCAAGAAATGGGCACCCAGTCAAAATGACTCCAAAAGCACGGAGACTCACCAGCGAGGTAAAGAAATAACCCCAAGTGACAGCCTGTCTTAATGATGCCTATGGAGAACATTATGAAGGAAGCCACCTGAAATTTGTGAAAGTTTACTTAAGAGCACACTGATGTTCCACAATATTACTGGCGAAATGTTTTATGAGAACTGAACTATTGCTGCACTACATCTAGCACAAAAAGGCACTACACATCACCATTAAAACAACTGAAAATAAGGTGGAGGGATGGCTTTGATGCATTAGGGTTTCAATCATTAAGGGAAAGATGAATTGTGTATCAAAATATTTTACAGGCTAATGTGAAAGTGCCTGTGTGTCATCTTAAACACTGTAGTAGTTGGGTAATGCAACAGGACAATGACCCAATATTGGAGCAAGTCCACAAAAGAATGCCTTTAAGAACAACAAAATCCGCCTTTTGGATTGATCACATCAGAGCCCAGATCTTAGATGCTATAGCCTGATGGCTAAAGCTGCTATACCATGAAAAATGGGTTAATAACCATTTGCAAGTTTGATTCACAGCTACAGGAAGTGCAAGACTGAGATTCCAAGGGTTCACATATCTGTAAGATCATATTTTGCTGTGTGTTATAATTTCAGACATATTACATTAGTCAATGACGGGAGATCAGATCACATTTCATGGCAAATTCATGCAGAATTTTAAAGGGTTAACACACTTTTTCTTGCCACTGTATGTGTATTACCTCTGGGATCAAGCGGTCGAGGTGTGTGATGCGGTTGCGGTGGGAGGGGTGGGTAGACAGCCACTCTGGTATGGTGGGTTCTCCTTTCAGTTGCTCAGCTAATTCCATCTGCTGCCAAAACACAGGTCCAGACCTCACATCTGCACATGCCTAGGGACCAGAGTGACAGACAGATAGACAATTATATTATTTATTTATTTATTTTATATTCTCAAAGCTTACTTTCATTTGTTTTGTTTTTTAAGGACATGATGTACAGTAATGTGAAAAGGTGTTTGAAAAGGTGTTTGATTTCTTTTTTTTTTTTTTTTTTAGTCCAAATATTAGTCCAAGGCAACACAAGTAAACAAAAAATGCAGTTGATAAATGAAGGTTTTAATTATTGAAGGAGAAAAAATATCCAAACCCACATGGCCCTGTGTGAAAAGGTGTTGCAATGACTTAAACTTTAGAAATGGCTTTATAACCTTTTCCAAACTGTTATATATTAATTACAGGTGCATCTCAAATAGAATATCACTGAAAAGTTACTTTATTTCAGTAATTCAGTGCTTACAGCATGTAGTGCTGTAAGATTTTTGGTTAAAACACTGCACCTACTTTGGACTTAAAAAAAACCCACAGTGGATCAACACCAGCAGATGACATGTCTCTCCAAACCCTTACTGATTGTGGAAACTTCACACTAGACCTCAAGCAGCTTGAACTGTGCGTCTCTCCACTCTTCCTCCACACTCTGATTCTTTGATTTCCATATTAAATGCAAAATATACTAATGATCAGTGATGGTTTGGAGAATCATGTCATCTGCTCGTGTTGATCCACTGTGTTATATCAAGTGCAATCTCAGTTGACTGTGCTGTCTCTGGACTATACTTAAGACTTGTACCGTCTCTGAACTATACTTGAGACTTGCTGTAGTAAAGAACAAATAGGTCAAAATCCCATTTTCTGTAGAAATCCTTCAACGTAATGCTACAGTTTAGCCAAGCTCTCTTTGATAAGACTGAAGGCTTTGTCCAGTGCTGTTTATAATCCAACACATTCACTACAGACTGCATTAACCTTGGCTCTCAGTCTGTTCCTTGTTGCTTTTGGCTTTCTGTCAGCCCACACATCTGTATTAAGGAGTTCTGTAGCTGCCTGCAGACCTTCTCACTCAATAAGTACCCTGACTACTCTCCCTCTGTTACCCAGGAAACATGTGGGTGCTCTTGATGGTAAGGGATGTGACTAGATATAGGCACAGGAGGTGCCCGCTGACAGCAAAGCTGACCATTTCATTCTTAAGGAGGTCTGCTTAGAATGAAAGATATGATGGCAACACGGGTCTAGATGGCACACTAAAGTCTCTGAACCAGCAAATACTGCGCTCTGTAAAGCCACATTTGTGTGTGTGAACACTGCCATCTAATGGACACTGTGGATATTACATTTAGCATGAGCACAATCTACAAACCAGAGCAATAAGCAGTAGACCTTGTTTATTCATGTTGTTCATGAATTTTTATCAAATGGGTTTTAGCCCCTGCCTTTTCTGCAGGTCATGCTTTTCTTACCATTACTCATTATTTGCTGTTTAACATTAACACCACCTCATCAGCTATACTGAGGCATACGTGAACACACTGTAGTTCTATAATTACAGACTATAGTCGTTCTGTTTCTCCGCAAACTTTGGTAGCTTTCGGTTTATACTTTTGAAAATAAATACTACTACACTGTTTGTTATTCTTGGTTAAATGTCTTTACAAAAACTGGCAAAATTCATTAACCTTCTCAGACCCTGCTTGCCTGCTTTTTTTTTATAACGTTGTGTTGCACATAATTATTAGACCATTAACCAGCCAATGAACAAGCTCATAAACCAATGAAACAGTAACTTGGCCCCACCCACTGCACTGAAAAAACAGTAATTTTTTTTTTTTTTTTTTTTTTTTTACTAATTTAATGTCATTTAGAACACTTTTATGATTGATGAGTTCGTGTGTGGTCAGCAGTACCTTAGCAGCCAGTTGCAATCCAACCTGGTCAGCCTCTGATTCCAGCTTTCTGCTGTAGGGTCGGTTAAACATAAACTAAAACAGAGACAAACAAACCAATCACTCAGTACATTGTCAAAATACCAAAACAAACTCACAAACAGTTTAGCACAAATGTACAACAATTTCCATATTGCTTACTGCTTGTTTATTTGATCATTTTCTCTGGAGACGTGTGATGCTACTGTATCCATCCACAAATTAACAGAAGCTTAGCACACATATTAGCATTATACAAACTGAATGGCTTGCTCCTACGTAGCCTTAAATGAACTTGTGTATATGGTTTCTGACACTGTATGACTGTATGTGATTTTCTATACAAATGGACAAAAGTACTAACAACATTTACATATTTGACGATACTATCGGATACTAATATAGTTGTACAAAATTACATATACCTATAGGTGTAGGTCAGCTACCTACAGCACTGTAACCTCAGTATGAAAGTCAAGACATAAACTTTAGATGTTTTGGCTGACTGACTGCCAGAACCGTTAAAGATCCTCAGAAAAAGACAGTGGGAAGGAGAGGTTCATGGGAAAGTGGCAGAGACATAAAGAGAAGTGAATGAAAAAAAGAACAAAAGAATAAAATCAAGGAAACTGGCAGGGGAGAGCAAGTATCTAGTTAAGTGGAACAAAGAGTTCAATACAGTCTGCAGTGAGTTAGATTGCAATTAAAACTACAATTAAAACAACCAGTGACTTACTGTTGTTATTTAAATGTGCTAAAATACAACTATACAACCATCTCCGGGTCATTTTTAATTTCAGTACTGAATGGAGAATTGTAATTTTACTGCAGACGTCACAACAGGAGTGAACACTCTGTCAACTGCAGGAGAAAAGCGTATGCCACAAGAATTCTATTTCATTGTGGATTTATAATTCACTTTTAAAAGGCAATTGTCTGAAACTTTAGAATCAATATGCAGTCAGTGTTGGCTTACTAAAAAGAACCCCACCAAGTTTCATAGAGTTTGCATGTCTGACTTTAATTTAATTCTCAACAAGTACATTGTTCATGTGTATGGTTTACAAAAGAATACAGCATGCCTTGGTGAATGGGATGAATTCCAAGCTTTTAAGAGTAAGATTTTGGATGTATCTACAAAAATATAGCTATAACTTTACTTTTCATTACAGACCTGAAGTGCTTTTGGTCTTTGGTGATGAAAAAAATTCACAAGTTTAGTGTCTGAAGTCTGACACAAAAAGGCCATTAGCAATACTAAATATGCATTATGCTCACTGTAAGCTATATATTTCCCTTAAACTGTTACTCTCAAATAGGCTTTTCTAACATGTTTTCTGGCCCCATAGGTTATCTCTGGTATCTTAAAACATGGACACATTTTTTTAGACAAAATTCAGGCTGATTCCATTTAAAGAACATGCATATTCTTAATCTTTTGGTATTTTGTCAAACTATGGCTTTAATCCTCAGATTTCTCTCACCTGGACCAGTTTACTTTGTATCCATTGGCCCAGCACAGCAAGGCTGTCTCGAGGACAGATGGCCCATATCGCCGTCAACAGGATCAGAGACAACAAATCCACCACATGAGACAAACTGGCCTGTTCAGCCTGCAAATATGAGAGAGAGAGAGAGAATGTAAAGAGAGAACAAGAGAGAGAAAATAAGAGCATCCGTTAGAGAATGGGACATATAGAAAGAGTGCAAAAAAGTGAGAATGCACATGAGAGAGACAGAAAGACATTGAGAGAGTGAGGACAAATTAAACAAAAAGAAAAGTAAGAGAGACAAAGATACAGAAAAAATACATTTGTGAATGTGACAAAAAGAGAAAAAAATGGACAGAGAGATGCGAGACAAAGAAAGGGAGAGAATGAGAGAAAAAAAAGAGAGAGAGTAAATTAGTATTACATAGATCACACTCACAAAGCTCATTATTTTAATATTCAGTGCGAGAGCCAGAGCTTCGTAGCTTTGCTTTTATTATCTCGGCTCGTTTCATCATTCAAGTACTCTAATTTGTTTGTATTTTGTGGTTGTAAAGAGAAATTACGGCGCATGTTATTTTTTATTGTTTATCACCCATTTTTGACAGGCCAATTATGCGTGAGCACTTACCAAAACAACAGCAACACAAAAAAAAAAAAACACACAACACACTAAACAATTTCAAATAAACATAGATAAAAATAAATTATTGATCACCACCTGACTCAAAATACCACTGTGAAAACCAAGCCAAGTGACATCCCAAGAGTCACCGCCTCGCCTGCAAACAGCTCAGTAAGCCGCATTAGCAAAATCTGCCGCAATGCAGATGGCATCGAAACTTTATATTACCTCCCGGAGCAATCAAATCAAAAACAACCCCGCTCAAAACAGCCCGTCTTTTCAGAAAGCTAACGTGCCGCTCGCTCGCTGTTGCTATAATATGACTCCATATCCCTCCCAGCAGCCCGGCTGTCATAGAGCCCTTAAAGTGCACTTCGCTCGTTCATTCTCCTCTGCGTCTCAGGGCACACAAACATGACACTCATCTCATAAACATCCAGTCTTTCTCCAAACTCCATAGTTATAGAGCCCCTCAAACACACAGCCTAGAGGTAAACATTCAATACAGAAAGATAGGGATCTGGAAGCCGCAGCCTTAATATGACTGACAAGGCTATAAAGGGATGGCAGGCATGAGAAGAGTAATAGGTTTTTTTTATTTTTACAGAATAATGGTAACATTTGACACAGGGTATTGTGTTTTAAGCAAAGCTAGGAATGTGACAGCTGCACAATCGTTTAGGATAATGAGGATCTTTAAGAGGCTTGTGAATACGGAGGACTAGCTCTTTATGTGTGAAAATGGAAGAGAGAGTGAGAGACACTATGAGAGACAGTATGACAGAGCCAGAGACAAAGAGCAGAGAGAGAGATTTCCGACTTTAGAAAAGCGCATTCATTATATCAGACTGAAAACCTCCGTCAAAATGACAATATGCAAATTATTACCTGTTATTTATAATGTCATTCAAAAAACTAATTTACACACATCCCTCAGCTGTATTACATCAGCCAAGACATGTTTAGTTTGCTTCTTTAGTTTTGTGCTGGATTTATAAGGCTAATATAGCTTCTAGTGAACCAGTATCTCTCAAAGCCATTGGTTGTACTTGAAGCATTCCTATATTGTAATCCAGATGATCGTTAACTTTACATTTGTTTTTGTTTACTGCTTAACCTGTTAGACCCTGTATGTAAACTAACACTTAGTTTCATAGCAATTACAGTAAAGCCCTGTGGCTTTACTCCACAGGATGTGCTAAGTCAACTTGCTACCAATTCATTCACAATAGTCTTCATTAGGATTAACAGCTAATAATTGATCTAGGGTTCATGGGGATGCAACACTCTAGTTCACTATAAACTACACTTCTGTTGTTTTCCTCAGTCTCATGCTTTCTGAACTAGGTAATAGGTAAAGTAGGTATACTGTATTGACCTAAAACACTAATCCTATTGTGTTAGCTTGCAGACTGCAAAAGCAGGCCAAACAAGTTCCAAACAATTGGTGGAGAACCATTGGCGAAATAGATGATGTATGATGTGTGGAGGGAGGTCTAAACATTTGAGAATAGCTGCCTCGGCTGTACAGAACATGTTCTTTACACAAAATCACTCTCACATAAAGAATTTTTACAGCTCTATTCTTGTCCGGATTAGACCCTTTCAGCATTGAGCCGTTTAAGGGCTCGGTCATTTTAATGCAAATAAGATATTGCTGGTCACTCTGTGTTTAACACCACACGAGGGTTCGCTTGTACTAAATGGCAAAATGCGAACAAGCCCATGCTTAACAGCGATAGTATCACAAAACTCATTATTTTACTGACTTGCCAATGACAGTAGGTAAAGATGCCTCCCTCTGACGAAGTCTGCTGAGGTTTTCAATCAAAATATACAAAACAGCAGATCTTCAACTAGTGGGTGGGGCTCTGGTGGGGGTTGATGAGTGAAGGGTGGTGCCAAGGTGGTTCTATGCAGCCATCCAATCAGCTCATAGAAGCATATGATTGCTGACACCAAACTTTTTAAGGTGAAGGAAAGGATTGATGTTTTTATTCATACTTGGAGTGTTTATAGTGGAGTATAGTCAAGACTGAAATGGAAATGCATAAGCACACAAAAAATAAGTTTTGCATAATATGCCCCCTTTAAACCATTAAACCTCAAGCTGTCTTGTGACATGTATCCTAGATTAACATACAGAGAACTGCAAGCCTTACTCACTTAAACAAAACAGCATTTCTGATCATTAGAGATGCAATAAGATGCAGTGGCAGACGTCACTATAAAAACGCAGGTCAAAAATGTTATCCATGATTAAGCTGAAAAGCAAAAACTAATGCTAACCAAAAGGAAAATAAAGACTTGTATCACATATGCCAAAAAAACACCCCCAAGAGGAACAGGAACTTTTTTATAAGACAGAGTCTCAATGAATCAAGTGCAAAGCTGACACAATAGGAATAATTTCAATATAAGAACTAATAACTGTGGTAGTGTCATGGTGTGGGGACGGTGTACTGCTTCAGGACACACCTGATCAACTTGCCACAATTGATGTGAACTATAAATGATGCTCTCTGATTTTCATTAGCGACATTAGAGTGATGCAGCAAAATAACAATATAAAGCACACCAGCAACTGCAGTGCTAAAATAATGATTCAAAATAAACAAAACTAAAGATCTGGAGTAGCTTAATTAAAGTCCTGACTTGAACTCCATTAAAATGCTGAAGCAGGGCTTTTATTTGGTACTTTAAGGCTGAAAGCCTTCCTATGTGACCAAATCAATTACACAAAGAAGGGAGGGCCACAAGGCCTTCACAGTCCTTCACAGTTTGGTTTAGTTGCAGTTGTTGCTGGGGGCACATTCAGTTAAGCTCATGTACGCAAATTCTCCTGGGTAACATAGGTGTTATAAACATTTTTATATGTCTGTTCTTTTGTTCATTTATTAATTAGTGGCTGGATAATTGTGCTTTATTAGCTGGGGTAAGCAAATGCTTTTTAAACTCTTTTTAAAATGGTGTCTGATGTAAATATATTAAATGTCCTAAATAAAAAAGTGTTATTTGTTTTGTTTTTTTTTACAATATTTAATATATTTATATCAGACACCATTTTAAAAGTATTGAATATAGAAAATTGGATCAGCAGTTTGTAAGGTTATTCCATGGGGTACCCTAATTGTCTTTGCACACCTCCGCTCCTCACCTCGGGCATTGTGTTGTTAATCAAATGAAATCATGAAGCCTGGCCAAAAGGGCAGTTGACACCTCTTGCTTGAAGATGGGGCCAAAGGGCAACTGACCATCTTGCTTGAGGATGTCTACTGAGCTGAAGAATCTTTTTAAATGCTGGATCTGAAATGTATCTTGTTAATATGAAATGTGAATGTCTTTGTGTTTGGTATCATTTTAATGGTCTCAGTGTGAGAAGTACAATGGTCTCAATGAAGAAATGTTAAAGATAACCTTAATAAAACATCTCTGAACTTTGGGAGAAATGTCTCCATTCTGGAGAGACACTCCCCTTCCTGCTCCTGATGGGTTTAGGATTGCCCCGTGATGATCAAAGGCCATGATGAACAAATGGTGGTGATAGTCGGTAAATAGTGCCAAATTCCAATCTCAATGTAAATTTGAGGTGTAATGTTCTGGTTGGATATTTAAGGAAAGCACAAAGACCTACTCGCTGAGTTTGTCTGGTAGTATGAGACCTCCCATGCTCTGCATGTAACCATCACTTCAAATATACCATACAACATTGTATTTCAAATGTACTGTGCACTATTCTTAACTGTTATCTTTAGATCTGTCTTTAGATTACTTTAGGAATATTGTTACATTGTTACATATGTCAATTAAGGTCACAATAAACCACTAACTGTTAATCTGTAGCAATTACTTTGTTGAGTCTTTTTCCTAGTAAGCCTAGGAGCCAAAGAGGTCTGTAGTCTGAGATTCATTAAGTTCCTAGACTTTCATAGTTATATAGTGAGTTTCACTGGGTGCTATACTAAGCTCTTAACCGCTGAGGGGAATATGAAGTTTGAGTGTTATGTCCTGTAACTATTAATTTAGATTAAGTTCTGGACCGCTGAACATCTCAACCTAGGTGCCGGGCTGTTTTCACATGTTATGTAGTTTTGTTGGCTATGCCACACTCTAACCTCTGAGGGAAATAGATAAGATTGAGTGTTATGTTCTGTAACCGCTAGTGTAGACTAAGTTCTGGACCGCTGAACATCTCAACCCAGGTATCAGGCTGTTCTCACATGTTATGTAGTATTGGTGTCTAGCTTTTATGCCCATATCTCCTATCACTGAACTATTTAACAAGACCTAGTTTTATTAGATAGACTCTAATCTTAGTAGATGTGCTACTATTAATAGTTAACAGTTAATCTTTACCTAGTTGATAATTATAAATGGAGTCAGATTAGTTTAAATTAGTGTCTCACCTAAGTCTCATCTAAAAGTACCGGTTAGACGGAATACGCATTAGGAGGACAAGGCATAGGCCTGTTGTCGCATCCCTTACAAGTTTATAAACATAATGCTTACTGTCCCTTTAAACAGTCAAAAGGATTTTAGAAACTGATGAAATAACTTTTAAAAGTTACAGTTTGGCTTATCACTAACCTATTTTTTTAACAAGGGGTTTAAGGGGATGCAGCATAGACACCCTAGTTATTTCATACACTGCACTCCTGTTGGTCTCCTCAGTCCTAAGCTTTCTGAGATGTGTTAGTGGGTAAACTGAAACTGACCAGAAACAAGCAAGCTCCAAACAAATGATGGAAAAACATATCAGAGAGGCAAAAAATACCTTTTAAGCACCTGAAAAAATATGAAAAAAAGTTTCTAGACAATGTGTGGACCTTCACTGTGACTGGACTAAAGGGAGCAAGTACTGAAATGTCTATAGCCACTATTAAGAGAGTGATGCATCACTAAAATGTATTAAACAGACATTTCTCATTTCAACTGTGAGACATGGTGCCACCCATATGAGACAGGGTGGCAGCATTATAGTAAATAAAACCTTGAACCGATAACAATCATGAATTGCATTATATCTTGTGGAATTTAAGCACATACTCTGTTTGGACAAAGTCAGAGTTTGAACGTAATTTGTCATTAGGTGGATGTAAGTTTTGACCCTTGAAAATAACTGAAAATATAAATTTTATTTCTTTATTTATATTTATTATATATATTTATATTTATATGTACTCTATTTGTTTTTTGCTGAGTGAAAATAGAGGACAAGGAAGTACAACTGTCTTTGTTATGTCTTGTCATTTACTGTCAGTGTGATGAAGACTCTCCCAAGCCTATCCATTACTTTATACCATAAGAAGGCATGGAGACCTTGGCAACATTACAGTGCTGACTGTGCAGTGCTTATTGAAATCATACCCTCAGACTCACCTCAGTGCACTGATGCAACATCACTGAAACTACACAGACTAACATTAAACTTGGCCTTTAACTTTAACTGCACTTAAAATGTACATTTAAAAGGGGGAGCACATTTTGCTGCAATTAACCCCAGCATAGAGATGAAAGCCACACATAATATGGCCAAAGAGAGATAAACAGGCAGTTTAAACCCAATGAAGGCTGTTTTACCAAAGGGCAGGAGGACAGCAAAGGGAAGGATGGAATACTAATTCATCTTTTTTAACACTACTACAAGAGGCATAAACAGGCCTACAGGAAGCATATACAGCTCTCACGGTTTGCAAAAATCTGAATTAAAATGAAGCAATTGCATATTTCTATACTAACATATAGCAATAAAAGATGGTAAATACATTGACATGAATGGGTGAAACTTACAGCATGACCAATCAAAGCGTGGGCCATCTCATGCCCCAGTACAAAGGATAGCTGGTGGATGTCTGCCACAGCTTCCAACATTCCTGTAAACACAAATACCTTTCCATCCTGTCTCAAGTGCGTACACACACACACACACACACACACACACACACACACACACAATTAGTTAGCTTACCTAGTTAGTCAGATACTTTATTACTGTCACACAAAAAATGGTAGCTTTACAGCAGAAGTAACTTTCACTGTGTTAGTATAAAAAGAGCATATCTTTTGGTCCATTCATAGTGAAATTTCATAATAACAAAATAGTTAAATAATAAAAAATAAAAAAAATGTCAAAAGTTAAAAATGGAAAACAAACAAGGTTTTTTGTATGACAGAATTGATTTATTAAAGCCATTTCATAAATATAAAATTTGGATGAAAACAGAATCTTAAATGATCAATTCTATCGACACAAAGCTGAAAATGGGACAGGTCTATACACACATTCCTGCTGAAATGGCTTGGCTTTTAACAATCAGTTATAAATTCAGTTACCAGAAAACTATAGGTTTTTCATATCCTTGTAACTAAGCATGCACAGTTAAAGATTTCCTCATCCTATGACTTTGATCTGCACCATATTTTAAAAGACTGAGTATTATTGGAAAAATTATCAAAATGATAAAATGCATCTACACAAATGATAACACATGAAAAAATACTCCTAAATAAGCAAATACCAGAAATTATGTATTTATTGGTGTCAGTTTTACAGACATTAAAAAACAATATACTTCACCGCAGGTTTACCCTATTCGCTTGATTAGCTCCACCAAATGGAGTAATGAAGGAGTAACTTTAGTCAGTCAAACTTGGGGGTGACTCTTAGTGAGTTTACAGTAGAGTGCCTATGTTTCAATAATAATATGGATATTTGACACCACATATTGATAACGCATCACAAAACTAAGACTAAACGATATAACGTAATATTGATAAATTGTCCCACCCCTATTATACAGTGCTCCTCGTCTCATAAACCATCACTGATAAATCAGCAATGTTTTTTTAGACCCCAAAGACCTTTACTGGCTATTCATTTCCTTGTTATGGTGTCCAGCAGCCATAACAGGACATAAATCTACAGTAGCTGGACAAAATAATTTGGGATTAAATCTGAGGAGAAATGGTTCCATGGCGTGATGTTGCTTCTATTAATAATCTCCGAATCGACTCACAGGCAGAACGAAGGCATTGACGACTGGGCTTTCTACTACATGCACTTTCCAGGGCAAATAATTAATCCCATCCATGTCTTGGTTTCTTCGGACCAAGTGCTGGACCACTTGCTCAACCACCTGTTGCCTGGGGTCTGAAACAGGGATGAACAATTTCTCAAATTCCTCCATGTACTGGATAGAATAAAAAGAGAGAGATAGACAAGAATTTTAGCAATTTCTAAAAAAAAAAAAAACCTCATCACTGATGCCTTTTTAAATCACTGCAGGATTGTTAAAATCACAGTATTACGATCTTAACAAAACATTTAATTCCAATCTAAGAGTGACGGAGTGAAGGGAACCGCCCTACCTCATTTGACGCATGCTGGGCCAGTTCCATAAAGCTCTCCTTACTAAAGACCAGTAATCTGGTTCTGCCTGTGATTGGAGACTCTTCCAGATGGGTAAATAAAAAGAGCGAGGTGATGAGCATCAGTCCCGCACCAGCTGCTACCAGATGCCATCGACGCTGCCACACCCACTCTCGGAATAGTTGCTTCTTATTGGGTGGCAAAGCCTTCCACCATTTCCTGATACTTCTACGAGAAGGAAAAAAGGGAGAAATGTGCTGTAAAGAGCAGAATGATTCTGAATTACAGAGAATAACAGTGAACAGAGAATATTCTGTTGGGCTGTATCATCAAACAGTATGTTAACTGTACTGCTTTTAAGCCGAAAACCCTGAAGAGGGTGGTGCGCACAGTCTACCTTATTTCTTGGGTTCAGCTCCCAAAACTGCTGGATTTGTACACCAGCTGCTGCCTGAGGAACCTGGGTAACCTTTCATGGTACTGTCTGTTCTCACAAGAGTTACAGAAGAATGGAGAACCAGCAAGTTCCCACAAATATAAAACTATAAACTAATCTTTCTGACATAGTCAGCTGCCAATACGTTTTATATGTTGATGTCATAGGTGTGGGGTTCGAGGAGTGAAGTGTGGGAGTGGAGGACAAAATGACAAATGACATAACATACAATCAAACAAAAAATCAAAAAGTTTGTGTATATACTGCACACACACAGATTTCAAACAACAGTTGTTCATAAGCATGTGTGTGTGCATGTATAATAAGAGTGGGCTATATCAAGGTATTGTTTATGTTTGTGTTACTAACGTTGTTGCCTCTTTACTTACTACTCTTAATTTGGTGCTTAGTAATTATACTAGTGCAGCTCAAAAAATTTGAATATCATTGAAAAGTTACTTTATTTCAGTAATTCAGTTAAAAATATTAAACTGATATTATATAGATGCATTACACAAAGAGTGATCTATGTGTGATCTACAAAAAAAATAATATTATATAAGAACAACTGGTACTTTTTACAGTGTGGGCAGTGTGCCAAGTCCTGCTGGAAAATGAAATCTGCATCTGCACTGATACTACACTGCACAGTGGAGCAACACCAGCAGATGACATGTCTCCAAACCATCACTGATTGTGGAAACTTCACACTCAACCTCAAGCAGCTTGAACTGTGTCTCTCTCCACTCTTCATTCAGATTCTGCTCCCTTGATTTCTAAATAAAATGCTTAATTTACTGATGGCCAGTATTGGCCTGGAAAGACATGTTATCTGCTTTGCGGTGTTGGTCCACTGTGTTTTATCAAGTCCAAAGTCAGTGCAGAGTTTTCCCAGAAAATCTTACAGCACTTCATGTTTTCCTCTGCTGACAACTTTAATGGAGATGCAGATTTAGTTTTTACAGCAGGACTTGGCACACTGCCCACACTGCCAAAAGTACCAATTGGTCTTAAATAATATTCTAATTTTCTGAGACACTTCATTGGTTGTAAGCTATGATTATCAAAAATAAAAGAAATAAACGCTTAAAATAGATCACTCTGTGTGTAATACATCTATGTAATATACAGTATTACTGAAATAAAAACTTTTCAATGATATTCTAAATTGTTAGATGCAGTAGCACTTGTGCTATTTAATAACACTTGTATTAAATGATAAATGACTATAGTGGGTGTGATTTGGTGTTTTTGGGTGGTTTGTGAGAGTTTGTTCATTGATTTATAGTCCATTAAATAGATTTACAGTATCTCACCTTCCCAGTATTATAGCTGCCAACTTCTGGAGGGGTTTGAAGACCAGCCAAAGGACGGGGGCGGGCAGGGCTCGGAGTCCAGCTGAGGTGTGCAAGAGTTTAGCGGGCTGAGTTAGTGCTGGGAGGCGGCTGGAGGTCTGGGGGAGGAGGTGTTCAGGGCTGGAGTAGATGTGTCTGGTTCTCTGGAGTCGAGTCTGAACCCCCGAACTCGGACAGAAGACGGAGTGCAGCCTCGGGCGGGTCTGAGGGGGGAGCTGCTGCTGCTGGTGCTGGTGCTGAGACCACCGCGGCGCCCGAGTCCTGCTCAGAGTCCTGCTCAGAGTCAGCAGAGGTGACCCGCTCTGGGGTTTAAAAAGCCGAATACACATGAAACTCATACTAGCCCTCTCACACACAGGTCTAGATACTAGACTCTTTAACTAATATACCCGAGCCGGTCTGAACTGACCTGCTCGCTATAAATCAGCTGTTAAACATCATCACACACCAAAGTCATTATAACAGCAGTGTTAGTCAAGCGCTGGTGTTTTTATTAGTGTCGCTTCAGACTTCCTCATCCAGAGACCGGCTGCTGCTTTATTCAGGGCTGAAATCCTGTTAATCCTGAGTTAAAGATCTGAATAAATACACATCACATCTACAATAGTGATAGTTAGTCGTGGCGGGGTCAGTGTGAGCTTTCTGACCTCTCTCTCTCTGAATCTCTATGAAACTCCCACCGCCGCTGACAGTACTGAGAGAGCGCTACATCAGAAACGGTCCCTCCGCAAACAGACCCCGCACACGTGGTTCCTCCTACACCAGAGGTTCTCAACGGCTCTCAGCTCGGGACACAAATTTACTGATGGTCATTAAGTCGCGACCCACTTTTATAGCATACAAATTTATTTTTGAAAAAATTAAACATATCTAAAAGTGAATTTAAGAGCATTTTTAGGAAACTGAGGAGGAACAAGACAACTCCATGTATAAAGGTTACCACAATAAAATTAAATATCAAAACTTCACAAAATATGTAAGGCCACAAATTATATATTTCTATCTACATTGTCACCTAATATTAAATATATCAATATTAAATTTACAATATAAAAATATAAACATTTTTTTTGTAGATTTAAACAAAAAGTTTTTTATAGAGAGAGATGTCTGAGAAGGTGTTTGATAATCATAAGCATGTTGTGTAGGACAGTGATTTATAACTCATAATTAAAAAATAACCCTCATCTGATTTTGTACTCGTCTTTTATATTGAAAAAAGACAGTCAGACGCACGCTGTGTGGCCTTATTTTTTTGTGCATTTTTTGATATTTAAATTTGTTGAAGTAACTTTTATACGTGTATATGTTCCTCCTCAGTTTCTTAAAAATTCTCTCCATTCAGAATACATTAGTAAGAAACTGAGCAGAAACATGCCAACTGCATGTATAAATGTTACTACAATAAATTGAAATATTGTAGTTTTCCTGGAGGGGATGCTGAATTTTGGCACAACACCAGCAAACAAATGATGGTTTCCATGGCAACGTAAATGCTGTGTGCATCTGACTGTCTTTTTACCAATATTAAAGTAGCAGTACAAAATTAGATAAGCATTAATTATTTTCATTTTTTTATTTTTTAAATGTATTTATTTTTTACAAGCTGTCTGCGACCCACCCATTAGGAATCACTGTCCTACAAAACCCGCTGAAGATCAGTCTCTATAAAAAATATGTTTTTACATATTTATGTATTTAATATTAGGCTACAATGTAGAAATAAAATACAATAAACACAAATAAAAGTATTGCATGAGAAGTGTCGAACCTTTGGCTTGTACTGTACATAATTTTTTGTTTGTTTGGCTAAAGTAATAAAAATGAAAGGTGTAATTTTGTTTCTTGTAACCTATTAATTCTTGCTCTTTTTGAAATATAATAGGTAACTCCGAGTTGTATATGCATGCTGCATAGGAAGATGTTCTTTATTGCCTGCTTTAGAATAGAAAATAGACAGAAAAACAAGATTTTAAATTTTTTTTTGCAGGATTATCTTCTTTCAAATATTGATATAACCTGTTCTTTATTATATTAGAACTGCCTTTAAACATGTTATTTAATGTTTTAACCTGTTAATACACCTGTTCAAATTGCAATGAAAAAGAGCCCAATGCCTCCAATGTGCATATCTTCACTGTCCAATGAAAAACAAGTATTTCCAAAACAGTAACTTTACAGGAGAGAAAAAAAAACCTTCTAAACTTTCAATGGAAATCAATGTAACAGCTTTATTTCAGGTCATTTTAAATTTTTATATTGGTCCATTCGTCAAAAAAAATTAGCACAGTTAGTGTATTCAAATTATGTAATAAACTAAAAATCGACAAAAACTGAGATATTTTTTTTTTTTTTATTGGACAGTGAAGATATGTTGTTCCAGGCCTATTTTACCATAGTCATTAAGAGCATTTTAGTTTTCCAATTCTTAGCTGATGCTTACAGAATTATTTAAAGACAAACTGGTTATTAAAAATAATCAACACTGGCTTTATTAACATTATCCTATCTAGTTAACACTTTCAACAAGAAAAAATAAATATTGACGAGGACGTTAAAGCCAATGTAAACAGTCAATAAACATAGTATGATGTGAAAGAGTCCATCTTACTGACATTTCTATTGTGGTGATGGGAAATCAGGGGTTAAGATGTTCCTAATGTAGCCATATAGCAGTTTATAGCATATAGCAATTTCATTTACCAGTTAACCTGTAAGAGTCTTATAAGTTGCATATATAGTGGTAAAATATGGATACTGTATTTACTTACAAAAACTTTCATGCATCTCTGCCTAAAAGGATTAAATCATTTTAATTTAGCTAAAATATTGAATATGTCATTTGACTGACACTCATTTCCACAGTGATACATTAAAATTATGTTACACAGATAGATGAAGGTAGAGTTAGGAGTGCTGCCCAATGTCTATAATTAGTGTGGCGTATTTGCCCAGCCTGAAAACCCAAGTTTTTATAAATCCAGATACACTAGGTCACATCATAAACAAATTGGAATGGTCTTGTTTATATAATACATTACTCTCTGAGAGATCAGAACTAAGATAAGAGTCATTTCTCATTTTCTTCATTTACTGTTTGTATAGAGGGCACAGTGACTTCTGGATGGGGTATAATTTGGTTACCAGGACTGGAGGACATTTTATCAGAGTTGCTGGAATTAGTGGTGGATTGCTCATCTGTAAAACACATTTCATCAAAGTCCAAAGCTGCACCACTGTTATCTTGCTCAGAGATGGTGAATATGTGTAAAGGAGATCTTGTAACTGGATCATGAGGATGAGAGGAAGAACCAGCCATATCTTGAGGAGTCTCTTGCTTAACAATGAAATGTGTAATGAACAAAGTTTCAATCTGGATGAGGAAGGTCTCGGTCTCAGTCTCTGGAACCTCTGTAAGGGTCTTCTTTAGTGAGACAAGCAACTGCAAAAAACAGCCAAACACAGTTTTAACTTACAATCAATATATTACACAATTTAAACAAGGCTGAGTATATGCTTACCTTTTCTAGACATGTGATCGAGGAATCTCTGCGATACAGCCTGTCCATTGGAACACACCTGAATAAGGAAGCCCACAGAAAGGATTGCAGATAAAACAGAAATATTAAATCTCCCAATAGTGTGACAATTATTGGGAGTGTAAAACTTAATAGCAAACAGAATACACAGTATTTTAGGTCTTCTTGTATTATATAGATCATAAATCCTGTGTATTGTTTTTAGTATGGTTTATGATAGTATGTGTGGATGTTTAACTGGTATTTTTAAATGTAAGATACTTTGATGTGCATTTTAGAATCTGGTAGAACTGGGCGATAAGTCGATTTTATCGATTTATTTGCATTTACTGTTAAGGACGATGTGTTTTTATGTGTTTTCTCATGAGTTCTCGTTTCTCCGACGAGGATCTGTGATCCATGATCAATTAATTATGATCAAAGTTTCTTTTACAGTAACTTTCTGTGACTCGTTTACTGCTTTATTTCTCAGTTTTCAGCACAAACAAGCATTCTGAAGTATGTAGTATCCAGTGTGTATCTCTGAGTTTCTGCCCGACTGCGTATAAGGAGTGTGATATCAATGCATGGGCTTGTAAACAATGTTCTTAATCATGGATCATTGTCAACTCTATACTAAACCCTAAGCATCTGAACACCACAGATCACATGATAATTTATAAAATATCAGTAGAGTTTTAATGTGTCCCAGCTTTTATTTACTGTACAGGCCAAAGGTTTGGACACACCTTCTCATTCAAGTCGTTTTCTTTATTTTCATGACTATTTTACATTGTAGATTCTCACTGAAGGCATCAAAACCATAAATGTGGAGTTTTATGTGCTTAACAAAAAATGACCTGGCCTCCACAGTCACCAGACCTGAACCCAGTCCAGATGGTTTGGGGTGAGCTGCACCACAGAGTGAAGGCAAAGGGGCCAACAAGTGCTATACACCTCTGGGAACTCCTTCAAGACTGTTGGAAAACCATTTCAGGTGACCACCTCTTGCAGCTCATTGAGAGAATGCAAAGAGTGTGCAAAGCAGTAATCAGAGCAAAGGGTGGCTATGTTGAAGAAACTAGAATGTAATATAGAATATATATATTTTTTTAGTTATTTCACCTTTTTTTTGATGAGAACATAACTCCACGTGTTCATTCATAGTTTTGATGCCTTCAGTGAGAATCTACAATGTAAATAGTCGTGAAAATACAGAAAACGCATTGAATATTGAACACATTGAGAAGGTGTGTCCAAACTTTTGGCCTGTACTGTATATATATGATTTTTGTGCTTGTTAGAAACAATGTTGGAGAGAGACTTCTAAAAGTTACAGTATGTTGTCACTCTTTACAATGGTATGGTCTGCCATCATATGTACATACTTGTTTCTGGTTACACTTGAAGAAAAAAAATAAATAAAGGAAAGTCTAGTTGTCAACCATTTCTTTGTGTCCTGTAGTTTGATTTTTAATAGGGAAAAAAAAAAAATCAAAAATCATTTTTTTTTTTTTTGTGTAAAAATTCTAATAATTTTTTGGCCATATCGCCCAGCTCTAGAATCTGGTCATAGAAATCAGATGAAACTCAGACTTTAGGGCTAAATCCATCTTATTACCAGTTACCAGATACTATTTAATGAGTGCTGTCTGTAACAAACATATTATGAAATCAAATTGCACGAACCCATGAGACTCTCTGTATTTGAACACCACCCATTCTGCTCTTCTCATCACCTCTGTCCAGTCAGGGATCTCTGCAGAGACCAGGTACTCAAACTTGTATGGATGCTCTGAAACAAAAAGTTTGCCCAATTAGCCATATTTTGAGATTATAGTCTTAATGTGTTTTTAGATTTTTAAGCAAAATTTATATCAATCATTTTTGGTCTGATTTTCAAGTTTAAAAAGAAGCTGAGTACACACTTTGAGTATCCGTAGGCCCAGTCTCTTCCTGCACAAGCAGACAGGTGGTCTGGGATACAGGAGAGGTGTTACTGGGGTTATATGGGCTCACAATCATTCCTATGAAAGGAGCACCTCCTCGAGAGAAATAACTCTGCAGGAGACAGAAAGAAATGAGTAAAAGATATACATAGTATATAATAAAACAGGGAAGACACTGAATTATTGTAATACTTGCAATACTTCCATGACAATTTTATGAATAAGTGTATATCTCATTTTTCACATTACAAGGCGCACTTAAAATCCATTAATTTTCCAAAAAATCATCAGTGCGCCTTATAATCCAGTGCACCTTATGTACGAATTTTACCAGTCAGTTGTAAGGAGCAGGAAAGCCCCTCTACTAAAGTACAGAGTTATACAGGAGTTTCACTTTAGTTCTCCAGCATCAAGGCTGGAGCAGCATTAGCATTAGCCACTAACTCTTCTTAGCGCTAGCTTTTTTGCCATTCAGAGGGGAGTGTTATCCGTCTGTCCCCTGCTGCTAACCCTGGCTGGCACTGCTGGAGCACCGTTAGCATTAGCCGCTAAACGCAGTGCTAGCTCTTTCGTCGTTCAGAGGTGAGTATATCAGAATGTAACCTGCGTGTAAAGTCTTAAAGCAAGCTATGTGGCACAAACCTCTAGCTAATATCACCCTGGCTTACTGGAACACTCAGGGCTTCTCAGTGTAGCACTATCAGGCTGCATTTACTAATGCTAACCGTGGCTAGCAGCGAGACCTGCTAATTTAGATTTTAGAATTTAAATCCTACTAGTGCCACTTAATGCACCTTATAATCCGCTGCGCCTTATAGTGTGAAAAATACGGTTTGCTAATTATCAGTTGCTTCTCTTAATCAAAGCTTTTAGATTTCATACCTGGTATTTGGCCTGGGTGTCAATGTCTCTAAGGGAGGGGTTGGGATCAAAGGCGGGATGGGAGTGATACCAGCCGACTACATTGTGACCTTTGGCCCCGAGAAGCTCAGAAGCTTGTGTCTGGGAGACAGGGTCCATTTCACACTGTAGTCCAGTGCTGAGGCTATTACATGGCTCGGCAGCGCAGATCTGCAAAACACACACATACCTTAAGTTTACTTAGACATCATCAACCACCCAGTAAGTCTATTATTTTCAATGACAACAACCACAATACAGTAACACTGATATAAAGTGAGCATAGAAACATACTTTATTTTCTATGTCTACAATATTGCAGGCTTGTAAATATCAGCAGCACAAAATTACCATCATATACATCATATATATATATATATATATATTATTACTCTCACCTTCAGCACTTTCTCTTCATCATCATAGGATCCGCCTAGCAGCCCGATCACCTCTCCCATAGAGACATGAGCGTGCTGGCAGAAAAACAAAAATCAGAAACTGGTGGACACCAAAGGGTTGGGTGTCTTATTTAAAGACTATATATGAGTCTGCTGTATTTGATTTCAGAGACCAGACTAACAGTTACAGGCTAAATACAGAGTTCCCCAATGGTGGAACAAACTTCCTTCCACTACCAGATCAGGAGCATCACTCACTATCTTTAATTAACTCTTGAAGACTGAGCTTTTCAAAGAAGACACTTATTTTCCTTACTCTATGTACATCATTATTAAGTCGCTTTGGACAAAAGCGTCTGCCAAATGTAACGTAATAATAAATATTCTTCCTGTTATAATAAATAAAATAAATGCAGTGTACATATGGTAGCATATGTTGTTCCTGAAGGTGTGAAATTCCCGCTGCAGTGTAAAACCAGACTGTCTTTCAGAACACATGCATAAGTCAAAACTAGTCAGTTGTAAACATACCACATCCATGACAACCAGGGCTTCAGCGCACACGATCACTTGAAATGGCTCCTGGACACAAAGAAAAATGTGACATTAATGCATAGTTAATCTTCATTTACTCTTACAATATGCTGTGTGTGTGGTGTGTGTGTGATTGAGTTTGTGTATTTTTGTGTGCATGTCTTTTACCTGTGTGTCCTCTCCAAATGTCTTGCAAGGAATGAGCTGGAATGGATCAAAAGAACTACGGGGCAGACAAAAACAATATTTAGCATACTTTTAAAAGTATGATCTGTGTCATATTAAGGCAACAAAAGTGTGTTGCTTTAGCCTAGTAATGTGAACAAACCCAAAGACATACACAGACACATGCTCACCTGCGTTTAGGGAATTTGCAGGGCCTTGGCTGCCTTTTCTTCATTTCCTCTCTTCTAAGGGACAGATCTGCTGCGCTTAAATGCTAATAGTAAGGGTGGCACAAAAAATATGGAATATTTTTGTCAGAAACTGACCACAGAAACAATCATTTGTTTTTTAATCGAATAGAAAAAGTATAGATGAATAAGACAAAGCTTCAGGGGGTAAAAATAATAGTATAATATAACATTAAGAATTTTGCAACTGCAGAGGGTACACTCCACAATACACTAGGCCATTAACATTAACTCATGTAAATGGTAGACCCAACACAAAATGACAATGTCACAGAGGTCACTTATGGGCGGACCACGGTCTGGGTCCGGACCCAAACGTTGTCCAATGCGAACTCAAACCTACTGAGATATATTTAATTGTTTACGTGCTTTACTGCGGCGCAGTAAACTCACAGATCACGTGTGGGGTAAGATCACCAAACGCTCTCTTCAGTCAATCAGATCTGTGCAGACGCGGTAAGGAAAAAATAAATGAATAAACACACCGCTCCTCACGCGGGATCGAACCCGTGTTGTTAGGGTCACAGTCCCGCTGCTCCGGCTGTTGAATTTGGCCGTGAAAAAACGCCTTTATAAGGAGATAGGGTGCCCGAGAACGGGCGGAAAAACTAGAACTGGCGGAAACTAAAGTCACACCGAGCGCGACAGAGAGACAGGCGAGGAATGTATACAAAATCTGGCCAGAGAATTGTAAATGTTATTTGTGTTTGTCCAGTTAATCCACTACCTCGTATGTCTGGCCCTCTAGGTCTTTAGCATCACACCAGTTTCCCCACATGTCCCGTACTCGGCGCTTCCTTGTGCGCTGAGAGACAATAGGACAAAGAGACAGATTAAAATTAGCTTCAAATACACAATAACCATTTAACAAATGTGTAAACAATTTATCAAATGTGTTTGAATGCATCATATTAGATAAAACTTAACAAGCAACTAAATGTATATGTAATTACTAATTCTGAGTAGAAATGGTACCAGCAGCACCAGAAAGTGAGTGTGAGAATAACTGCTACAGGCCTCCCTCACCATGGACTGCAATCTTTGAGCCAGCTGATAAGCCTCCAGACTGTCTCTGCTTTCCTTCAGACGAGAGCGGTCCACCGGCCGTGGACGATTATAGATGGCCTGATCTAAGGCACAGAAGGAGGGACAGGTTTTGTTAATGAAAAGGCATAATTTGCAGTTTGCTTCTTTTCCTAATAGTCCACAGGGTAGAGAAACAGAACTAGAACTAGAGTAAAAAAAAAAAGAATGAGTGTAATAGCTTTACCACAGTTGAAGTTTATTGCTCCGATGAGCTCCAGGTAAGTGTGTATCCGGCCAATGCAGTTCACATCCCCGCAGTTTTTCAAGCCAGGGCGCACTGATGTCTTATTCAAGTACTTGGGTTTACTCTTTTCCCTAAAACAAAAAATATATAGACATATTAAAACACTGTGCTGACAGTCAGCATTAATACATTAGTACAAACTTAGTATAAATTAAACATTATCTTCATAAAAATAGTTCTAAATAGCATCTTTTTATTCAAACAGCTACTTGAATCACTTTTTTTGTATTTGTATAAATACATTAATTACAGTCACATTTGTAGACTTACCACTGATCCAGAATGTAGTTGCGGATTTTTAGATATCTCTCTGGAGTTTTTGACGGACGGCCCTCAAAGAACTCTGGAATGGCCTGCTTTTCCTCTTCTGCGATGGTTTCTAGGTGTAGTGTCACTTCCTGCTCAGGAGCCTTCAGCTCTTCCTCTTCCTCCTGGTCCTCTTCTGTTTCCTCCATGGCAACACCTTCCACCTTTTCTACAGAAAAAGAAAAACAAAACTATCAGGTCTAAATAGTTTCAACACATTCGGTAGTGATGTGTGAAACTTATTGATTCATACAAATTTTTGCATGCCTATGAACAGGCATGTGTGAATAGTAACTAGATACATTTGCAGCACACTCGAATGAGGTACACAGAATATTTTATGAAATATATTGGATATGCTATGCAGGCCAAAACTTTGCTTCTATAGTTTTAGCCGGCAGTGTTAACGCACTGAGCAGCACATACCTTCAGCACGCTCATCTCCGGGCAGAGTACATGTTTCGGGGCTATCGTCACAGAGATATTCCTCTTTATGCTCTCCAGGTTCTAGTTCCTCCACTGACTGAGGGCTGCCGTTAACCTTAAGGCTCAAATCTGCTGGTCCGACAGACAATTCGCCCGGATTTAAAAAGTGTTTCTTCACTCTGTCTGTAGAGGAAATGACTAAAACAGGATGTTCTTGCTCATGCAGATCCTGAAAACCTTTGGGCTCATCTGCTTGGTCTAACTGGTTCTCTGGTTGGGATGCACTGTCACTGAGGTCATCAGTGATGTCAACATCCTCATCGTCGGACAGCTGTTCGATGCGTATAGTGTTGGCCAGCACAGGGAGGTGTGGCTGGACAGAAAGAGTTTTTGATCCAGAGGATGAGGTGTGAAGTAGTGAACTCTGTGTTTTGGCAGATGACTCTTCAGTAGGACCTTCAGCTTTAGCCTTTGTGTTAAAGATTAAAGAAAATAAAATGTGAGATCATGTTTACAAATGATCATTAAGTAAGAATGTTGTAATATATTTAGTAAAGTACATGCCATGGTGCGAATTAAATAGCATGTCAAAAAGAAAACTAAAAATACAGTTTTAGTTAAACACAGTTCTACCTGAGTAGATTTAAATTGAAGTATAAACAAAAAACACTGATGTAGCTGAAACCTATATTGGATGATTCATGTCTGAATTATATCTGACCATACCATCACAAATGTTCCGCAAATGCCTTAAAACATTAATGTATAGGTCCAGCTAAACATATCTTTAGCAATCTTTACAGTTAACCTGACACAGAAAAACTTCTGCTGATCTTATGAAATCTCATAAACAAAAAAAAACTTTTGCCTGCCTCTCAAATAATTCTTGTTTTTTTATCACAGGAAAAAATAAATATTATGTCTATTGTGCCACTAACACCACCTACTCTTGAAAGTAAATGCAAGCTCAAAAACCCTCTTTTATTCACAGGTTTAGTCAAAAATCATGGTAATGTAAAAATACCCAGGATTCACAAAATACCTAGCCATCAAATATCATCCATGTTTTAAATCCATACCTTGTGTTTGAAGTACTGCCTGGCAAAGCTCTTTACTTGAAGAACAGTCCTTGAGCCAATTAGTTTTGCAATCTTGGTCCACCTCCGCCCATACTGAGCCTAGAGATCACACAGTTTATATATGATTGAATGCTAACACTGTAATTACACACAAAAATAGTTGGCAAGATGTTTTTTATTTCTGCATTGCATGCTATTGTAATGCCCTCTGAATTACTTCAAGTAAACAAATTTGCATTACTGTGTATAAAACAACGCACAGAAACAAAGACATACCAGTCCTTTCTCAAAAAGATCCTTTTCCTCTTGTGCCCAACGAGCTGGAGCTCCAGAGCTCTTCACTGGTGACCTGCCCAATGTGAGAAGACTCTCAGAAACACTCCAGATGCATTCCCAATATACTGTACCTGGTATACTGGTGTGAAATCAGTCAAAGCGGAATCATGCAAATCTAAATGATGTTGCTTTACTTACTTTTTTACTTTTGGCTTATCTCCAGTCCATGCCACTTTAGGTGCCTTCTTACCAGCAAAATAATATCTGAACATTGTTAAGAAATTACAGTGCTATACTCAAAAGTAGATTCTGATAGCATTGTTTTGGGGAAAAAAAGGATACTGTTCTTCCAACAGCATGCTCTCAATGACCTCTCTGTTCTCATCACTGATTGAGCTGTCGAGGGTCCAGGGCTTACAGAAGACATAGAATTTTAAATCATAGAATCTTAAAAATCATTTATAAAATGGAAAACATTTAAAGAGAAAAAAAGTGTCACTTCCATGGAATTAGGCTCTTCATAATAATCACATGATCAGCTTTTAATAGAATATTCATACAATATATTATAATTCATATAATATTCATGCAATCATTTTCTGACCTCAACTTTGCAAGTTGTATTTATTTGTGTTTTTGTCTACGTAAGTAAGAATTTAAGCAAACAATTTTTCACTGTGACAAGTTAAGATGCCTCACAAAGTTTTTCTGAAGTTTCTACCATAAAGTTGAAAAAATAAGAGATCACAGTTTTAAAAACAGTTTCTCTGATTTTGCTATTTATAAGTATATATTTGAGTAAAATGAACATTGTTTTATTTTATTGTTTTATTCTATAAACTACTGTCATTTAGAGCATTTATTTGCAGAAAATGAGAAATAAAAATAAAGAAATTAAGACCTCAAATAATGCAAAGAAAACAAGTTCATATTCATAAAGTTCAGAAATCAGTATTTGGTGAAATAACCCTGTTTTTTATCACAGTTTTCATGCATCTTGGCATGTTCTCCTCCACCAGTCTTACACACTGCTTTTGGATAACTTTATGCCACTCCTGGTGCAAAAATTCAAGCCATCCATCTTCCTCTTTATTATATTCCAGAGTGTTTTTAATTTGGTAAAATCAAAGAAACTCTCTTATTTTTATAGAGCTGCATATATAGACAAAAATCCCATCTAAAACAAAACTTTTTTTTTTTTTTTTTTTTTTACAGTTTTACTAGCTGGGAATAAAAAAATCACAGATTTACGTTACCATTACATTGTCAGTGGCATCAAAGTGTCTTATAATTAAAATATTATTGTTTATTGCCATGTTTCTGCTGTTTAACTGGTGAGGTTTACAGACCAGATTAAATAGTTATTGTAATAGGCCTATGTGGCACTATGTTAATAGTCCAGTGCAAAAACAATGACATTTTAGATACCAATGTGTTAATTAACATCTTATATAGACTTTATTCATCTAAACATACACAAAGTGGTCTTACCAGGATAGCAGTGCTGGTGCTCCAGGCTGACTGTAAATACTGATCCTGTAAGATCATAGCTCCAGTAACTCCAGACAGGTCACTGACAACACAACCAAAAAACACACATAGGAACATCCAGATACTGGAAACTTTAAAAGTTCTGTAATAAAGAACTAAACCCTTTAAATGGGCTACTTATCTTCCTACATAATTCAAACTAATCCTCTACAGCCCGTCAGATGACAGTTAAACAGAATCAGTAAGAGAGGCAAATAATCTGAGTTAGTCAACCCAGCTAGCGTTAGCTAGCTTACTCCTATATACATACACAGTTAAATTATGTTATAAAGCACTTTACCTTAACAACTGTCGTGAATATTTCCAGCAGAAAACGCTCTTATAAAGGTTATATCTGTATTCATTTAGCTAACGTTACATACTTATCCCCTTGTGAGTGTGTGTGTAATAGAGGTGGGTAACCCAGGTCCAGAAAGTAAAAATCCATCCCGCAGCTCCAACAGCGGGATTTTTATTTTCTGGACCTGGGTTACCCACCTCTAATGAGTGGTTGAGTGTATCTGATGATGATCGCCTGTGTAATTCTCCATCAGCTTCTGGATAACTGATCTAAGATACAGGCCTTCCTGTCCGGTCACTCCTCTACACACTCCTCTCACTCAGCTCTCTCTGTCTGTGAGTCTCAGAGGTGTCTCAGCGGTCTCTCTTACCCTTCATCTGCTCCACACTCATCCCCCTCGATATCAACAACATCCAGCTCGTCCGCCATGTCTGTGAGGATGACGCTCAGAGCGAACCAGAGAAGAGGGTCCACCAGTCTCCTCACAGCGACCCCTTCAGGCAGGAGTTCACCCTCAAACTTACACCATTGATAACTGCTGAACCTAAAGACTAACTTCACACTCTGCTAAACTTCACAGCATGAGTGTTTATACCTGTAAACCAGGGGTATTTAATTAAAATTCAGTTCGGTCCAGTTAGAGATAAATACGCCAGGCCGAGGTCCGGACCGTCGCCATTTTTAACTTGTGTTATGATTCAGTATTACATACTGTATACTGAAGAAGCCTAGAACTTCTGTCAGTGTTTTATGTCATTAACAACTGAAAGACAAAACAAATTACACATACTAGTATATTTCAACAATATGTATTGTTTTAAATAGACCTGTCACAATAATTACATTATCAACCTATCATAAAATAAATGGAAACACCCTGAACTTATCAAGTCTATTAATGTGAATCTGTATGTTAACCTTGTTTAAAAATGCTATATTTATTCTATTTGATTTTATTTATATTAGATTTAGGCCTGCCTGTCATGATAATTACATGACAAGTCATACAATATATGGAGAAATTTGCTGGCCAAAATATCAAACTTGGCCAAAATATCAGCTTTAAAAAAAAACAAAAAAACAGAAGTTTATTTTATTTAATAATATTGCTGTATCAGACTTTATTATGTTGTGGGTAAAACTGATGGGGGAAGTTGCCCCCTGGGGGTTGCCGAAGTTTTAAAGTAGAGTTGTTTTGGGAGTAGAGAGAGCGCGCCTGCGAGCGAGTGTTTTTTTTTTCTTGCTGAGGAGTTCTGATCAGGTGGAGTAAAGTGGAATGTTTTGGACTCTTGTCTCGGTTGTTTCTCTTTAATTCCTCCAAGTAACACCACTTGGTTACATTACTGTTAGTATGTTTTATAAAGATTGTATCTTAATTTATTTATCTGGTGCGCACCATTTTTATTCTCACCTTTTTACGCTTTATTCTTCGACTGCAGCTTCTCACCGCCTGCTTCGCCTGTGTGGCTCCGCACGCTCGCATCTGCACTGATCTGATTGGCAAAGGAGAGCGTTTTTTTTTTACAGCACACGTGATTGGTCAGTAAGTTTACTGCGCTGTAAAGCACGTAAACCGTAAGGACAAAAACGTTCCGCCGCTTTAAATAAACGCTGTCAGAATTAAATCCTTCTCAGTAGTTTATCGGTTTGGGTCCGGAGTGGACAACGTCCGGGTCCGGACCGCGGTCCGCCTATTAGTGACCCCTGTACTACAGCATACATTAGGCTGTGCTGAGGTGTTACAGCTAGCACCAACATGGCATGTGGTAGGATAATGCTGAAGTGAAACCATACGTTTCTGTGTCTGTGGATGCACCAACTGACAGTATGCATCACATAAGGAAAAGATGCTAAATCATCATCACCCTGTGCAAAATGAACCGAATGATACAAATGATACAGAAAAATGTAGCCACAGTTCTGTGCAAAATTCTGATTCGCCGAACTGTGTTTGGTCCAGTCAAAAAAAATTATATTACATTGCAATTAATGAAAAAAGCAATATCTTTTAATCTTTTAATGTATTTTTTATTCAGTATAAGTTTAAAAGCTTGTAAACAAAAACTCATTTACTGTCTCACTTAAAATAGTTTGAATTACAATTGACATCAGAAAAAGTTAGAACAATATAAAAAATGTAATTTAAAAAAGCAGCAATTCAATTTGTCACTAACATCAGTCCCTGCAGTTCATGTTTTTGCAACAAGATAATGCAAAATGCTGTACACACATGACAAAGAGATATTGAACAGACAAAACATTAAATATCTTGGGTTATTATCTATCTATCTGTCTATTTATATATCTCTATCTATCTATCTATATATATATATGTGTGTGTGTGTGTGTGTATATACACTACCGTTCAAAAGTTTGGGGTCACATTGAAACGTCCTTATTTTTGAAGGAAAAGCACTGTACTTTTCAATGAAGATAACTTTAAACTAGTCCTAACTTTAAACAAATACACTCTGTACATTGTTAATGTGGTAAATGACTATTCTAGCTGCAAATATCTGGTTTTGGTGCAATATCTACATAGGTGTATAGAGGCCCATTTCCAGCAACTATCACTCCAGTGTTCTAATGGTACAATGTGTTTGCTCATTGGCTCAGAAGGCTAATTGATGATTAGAAAACCCTTCATGTTCACACACCTGAAAACAGTCTAGCTCATTACAGAAGCTACAAAACTGACCTTCCTTTGAGCAGATTGAATTTCTGGAGCCTCACATTTGTGGGGTCAATTAAACGCTCAAAATGGCCAGAAAAAGAGAACTTTCATCTGAAACTCGACAGTCTATTCTTGTTCTTAGAAATGAAGGCTATTCCATGCGAGAAATTGCTAAGAAATTGAAGATTTCCTACAACGGTGTGTACTACTCCCTTCAGAGGACAGCACAAACAGGCTCTAACCAGAGTAGAAAAAGAAGTGGGAGGCCGCGTTGCACAACTAAGCAAGAAGATAAGTACATTAGAGTCTCTAGTTTGAGAAACAGACGCCTCACAGGTCCCCAACTGGCATCTTCATTAAACAGTACCCGCAAAACACCAGTGTCA